>NW_028254785.1:0-241906 GCF_964263255.1 Lissotriton vulgaris
TTTATTTATTTATTTTTTACATTTCTAAAGCGCGCAAATACCTTTCGGTGTCTCGGCGCTGGAGTTTGCAGATTGCAGGGGTTCCACTGACGTCTTACTGGTTAAAGAGCCAGGTCTTGAGGTGTTTGCGAAATGAGAGTAATGATGATTGATTTTTAACAGAGGAGGGGATCTGATTCCATAATTTTGATGCTGCCACTACAAAGCGTCTGTCTCCCCAAGATACTTTTTTTGTGCATGGGATTTGGAGCTGTTGGGCCGAAGAAGAGCGTAGTGTTCGACTGGGTTTGTACAGTTTGAATGCTCTTTTGAAGAAATCAGGTCCATTATTGTTTAAGGCCTTGTGAATGATACACATGGCCTTAAACTTTATCCGGCTTCATATTGGTAACCAGTGGAGCTCACGAATTGTGGGAGAGATAGAAGCGTGCTTAGGTATACCCATGAGAATTCTTGCAGCAGCGTTCTGGACAAGCTGTAATTTGCTCAGAACTTGCTCTTGTGCGTTAAGCAATAGACCATTGCAATAATCCACCCTAGATAACACCAGGGAGGACATTAAGGTTTTGCCTGCGGTTGGGGGAAGAAAAGGGAGCAGTTTCTTCACCATTCTCAGGGTAAAGAAGGAGGCTGACACCACCGCGTTGGCATGGCTTAAAAACGTAAGCTTATTATCAAAAAGCACGCCCAAGTTTTTCACCTTGGTTACAGGTGATGGGGGAGCTCCCAATTCCGAGGGCCACCAGACCGGAGACCAAGACGGAGTCAGTTCGCCAAAAACCATCACCTCCGTCTTGTCGGAATTTAGCTTTAAGCAATTCCGGTTCATCCATGAGCTAATGGCCTTCATGCCCTCCTGAAAGTTCGCTGCCACTGCTTCACCGTTTTTGTGTATCTCCAGGACCAGCTGTGTGTCGTCGGCATAAGATGTTAAGCCAATGCCGAACAACTTGATTACCCTCGCCAAGTCCGACACATAGATGTTAAAAAGTGTCGGACTTAACGAGGAGCCCTGGGGAACACAAATATACAGATAGACAAATGATAGATATGTGTGGCCAACAGGTGTTGCTGCATTTTAAGTAACTAACTTTGTGAGCTACAAAACATTGTTTTTGTTTAAAGTGAAAACTATGCAGCAACGATGAAATATGTGGCAAATTCAAGAGTATGCGGAAAACGCCCCAGCACCGCATAGTTCCAGTGGCCCTGGCCCTATGTAAAGCCATTGGAAGAGGAAGGATTCAGTTCACATCTCACCCTTAACAAAAACATTTAGACATGTTAAGCTTGGTCAGTACTTTTACTTGGCAACAGACAGAACAGAAGTAAGAATTCGTTTTTAACTGTGTATGAGACACACGCACAAGGTAGTCAGTAGACGACTTGTTATGGTGGCTTCCTAGGAACACAGCGAGTACCAATGGCACAGGGTCAGGCTTGTGGAGGTCGCTGCTCCAGACTCCATAGCGCTTCCATGTTTTAAGAGACACCCGCTCACATGACATGAAACATAGCGCTTTAGTATAGAGCGCTCAGAATATCACTCCGGAGGGCATGCATGATTAAAAGAATAAGAACTAAATACAAGATCCAAAACCAATCCGTGTCCAGCCAGTGTATTTACTTATAAAATAAAGGAGTACCTTACTTCTAACACAGCACTGTACATAATCAGAATGCGCTTCAATTGCCACACTAAGATCACATGTTTGGGAGGCAGCCCAGGCTTCTCCTCTAGGACATGTTGAAAGAGGTATTTGAGTGCAAGTCAGACTTTAGGCCTCCTGGGTTATCTTGCAGGAATGTTCATGGGGAACTTGTCGACCCCTTCCCAAAAATTGGGATTACTTCATCCCAAAAGGCGATGGTCCCTCGCCCATCCCTTTTCTGGAGTCGTACTCCTCCATAGCAACTTTCTGTCCTGCCACAGATTCCAGTCCGTATTTTCCACGGAGCCTAACGTTTCCATGAGCGAGGTAGCGAGGAAGCTGAGCGGCAGCGGCGTGTTGCTCAAGCCGGCCTTTCTGATCTGTAACGAGCCAAACCGAGCTATTGTGGCTGGGTTGAGGCCGCGATCCGGAGGAGCTACAGGCGCTGCTCCCTTGCTTGTCCGCCCGACTTCCCGCTGCCCGCTTTCAGTCCTGTGCCGGTGCTTGTGCGGAGACAAGCGCAGGAGAAACGCCTGTCGGCAGGGGAGCCAGCATCCGCCGTGAGCGGGACGCGGTCCAGGGACGAAGACCGCGCGGTCAGACAGTCAAGGTGGAGGCAGAAGGAGGAGCTGTGCAGGGCGAGGACGAACAGTGGAGCAGGTTGGTGTGCCCTTTACGCCTCTCTCATCTTTCCCTCGATGTCCGCTGTCTATTCTGTCTAACTCTGCCTACCCTGCCACACACTCCTTGCAACTGCCGCATACCAGGAGAATTGACGCCTCTGAGTGCTTTCAATTAGACTGTTCACTTCTGTCCCACCCCATCCCGAAAACAGGCGTTTGCTCGGCAGAGTAAAGGGAGACCGAGAGTGTGTCTCCCCGGGGTTACCTGGCACTATCGAACGGATCCCCCCTGGCGAATTGCAGCAGACATATACAGCTCAACCAGCGTCCAGTATTTTTTCATTGACCCACCACGCTAACAAACTGCACGCGGAAAAGGGGGAAGTCCCTTTTTGGAATAACTCCTGGGGGCCCTAGCCTGAACTAAAGCAATATCGATCAGGGCACCCTGCCCAACGGAGAATAGAGAACCAGCGAGCACAGCTGCTATTAGAGGCAGCTGCAAAGTAAGAGCCCGGGGGTAGGGGGCTAGGCTCGTCCGACTAGGTCTGATTCTGCCGCTGGTCTTCCCCTGTGTGCTCCTCTCGCCCTTGCTTCCCCTCAGCTAGTCCTATCAAAGGGCTCGGACGCTAAGAGAAAACGCCGGATCCATTCAATACGGATCCATCTAAAATTGAGGGCATTTTATTCTATTTTAGGTTGTTATAAATCTCTCCCGCTCCTTGAAGATATCCCTGTTGCATCCACGACTAAGTACAGCCTAACTAAGGTCTTTCTAGAATGCGCACCAGGAGCTGTCTTCAATTACAACCTTCGCATCGCTCACATAAGTCTGCTAAGCGCCAGAAATCAAAGCTGTTGTATTCCCAGGTGGCAGGCCGTGCTCACCAGTCTCCATCCCGACCATCACAAATGGAAGAGGCTACTGGAAAGTCCTCAAGCGGTCTAATGGAAACTCTCAAGGACGGAAACAAGCCAACCAGCTTCTCTGTGCAAATGGTGCAAACGGCCTGTCCCTCGCATCTACCAAAAGTCAAAAACAGTGTAACTGCTGATATCAGAGATCATTTCCCTCGGATCGACCAGTCAAACAACGTCGCTTCCCAATTGTCACGAAAGAAGAATACGAACACACAACCGCAACCTACAAACTTATCAGTTGCCCCCAACTCAATGTCTCTCTACCCTGAAATAACTATTACCCGTAAGCCCATAGTCTCCGACTCTGTAATTGTACCAGCAAACATATCGGGTAGTCAATCCGCTCTTTCTCAATCACTATCCCTTTCTTCCCTTCCCTCAGAAGAACTTCTTACGCATTTAAGCATGAGAAAAATGTTTAACCCGACTCCCTGTATGTTAATGCTAGTTTTCCCTGTTGCCTCACCTGTTAATGACTGCGTCACTGCCTCTGAATTAGAGAAAGATATTCCATCTCCTCAGCTGGGAAAAGAGAATTATAATGTTAAAGCCATGGCACACGCCTCAGCTGACTATAATCTGGATTTCATCGATCGTCAGATTCCTTGACTCAATCTCCAAAGCTCTCAATTCAGCAAAGCTTACAGCAGCATGAAAATATGACAAACTCGACAAAGGGCATATCAAGTAACTACACTCAAAAACGCAGCCTTGACTTCCTATCACAGACATCTACCCCAATTCCTAATGGGGCACTTCACTTTATTCCTCTCAGCAATATTGCCTCTCCCGAGGCGCTGTCCAAAGCAAGTTCACCCATAGTCTCAACTGCACATATTAGCAATGTTAAAACTGGAATTAAAGACTACTGTTCCAACCATGACCCTAACAAAAATCCTCAAAAATACTATACTGATCTGTCTATCAATTCATCTTTCGTCTGCAACCATCCCACTGAAAGAAATCCTGATTCGGCAGGTCTCCCTTGATCAGTCAGCGACCCCGGATTTGTCCTAAGGCACCCCTGGTACAGACCTTCCTATCTCGGGTGCCAGGGATGATGAAGGCAGCGCAATCATGAAGTGAATGCGGTTCTCGGATCCCTCTATAGATTCTAGGACTTCCAGTCCTTGCCCATCCAGTTGCTTGGCCCCTCAACCGTAAACAGGAGACTATTCAAGGGAAGGGATATGGGTGAGTCAAAGGGTCAAGCCGGTGACTCAATTGGCTGTCCGATGGTCCAGGTTGTCATTTTTGTTACCCCAACCCCTAACAGTTGGATGTACTGATAATCCACAATAATAGCCCGGTGAATCAGGGTGGTAGCAGCCCAACCCATCACTCACCCTGCCCAGGTATAGCTCGTCCAGCCGGTCGTCGATCCACTTCTCCACATCCAGCCTCTTAGTTATATTTTTATGGCCAACATTTAAATATTGCATGTGTGAGCATTGCTCATGCCCTGCCCGACTCTGCCTAAACCTTTCATATCTTGGAACAGTGCGACACAAAAAAAAAACAAGACTCCCACACTCACCGGGTCTTCTGTGTCGGGGCTCTTCTCTGGTGCTGCGGCATAAAGCGGAACTCTTCTTCACACAGGAGAGCCCCCGCTTGGTGCTGGCCTCTTGTCCGGTCCTCACCTGGGACCGGAGCCGGGTAGGGCTGACAGCGAGATTGGAGACAGCTTCCTCGCACCTGGGGAAGCAGAAACGGTGCCGGCTCACCTCTCTGCAGCGCTGGGCTCTCCCTCACTCCTGGGAGACCCGTGGAAGATGCCGGCTGGAGGACTCTGCTACTGCACCCCGGGGCTCTCCTCTCGTCTGCCCCGGGGAAGGGAGGTCACTTCCGGGTGTCTTGTCGTCCTGCCCCCGGCCTGCCTGACTTCCGGGGTCTCGGCTGCGGCCAATAGCAGCGCGGCGCTGGGTTGGGGAGGCGGGACGGTGCCTCACAGAGGATCCCCGGTTAATTTTGTTAATTTAACCTTAGTGTCACAATCAGCGCTGCACAGTTTCAATGAAGGGAAAAGGAGAAGGGCAGAAAATGGAGAGAGAGGCTATTCTTTTCTATTTTTCGCAGCTCTTTTCTTGTTTTTTTTCAAACAAGCATGTGCATCCAAAAGAAACATAAATAGAGAAATAGAGTTAAACATAAATAGTGACATCAGTTGAATATCAGCACTTGGGGGCAGATCTATTTTTTTATTTTTATTTTATTTAATGCATTTTTATAAAGCGCGAACTTTACCCGAAGGTGTCAGAGCACTGTACAATAGAACCAGTTACGTTACATGAGCGAACTGTTGCAGGAATAGAACAAACAAAAATAGCCTGAACAGAGTGTACAAGCAAAAGTAAGAATAAATATGACACATTTTACAATGACTAAAGAACTTCCTGGCGAACAATAGCAGGCCATAGAATCAAAACAACGCCGGCAACAGGAAAACAATTTCAAACACAGCAAGCACAGGATGTACAGCAAAAATATAAACATATGTGACAAATTTACAAAGACTAAAGAACTTCCTGGCAGGGTCTGAGAAGGAGGGAATTAGTTCTTAAAGTGTCTTTGGAATAAAAGAGATTTGAGGTCCGCTTTGAAGATCTGGATGGAGGTGATGGCACGGAGCGAAGGAGGAAGCGAGTTCCAGGTTCTCACCGCATTACCTGTGAACAATTGTGTCAACAGTTTTTCTCTTTTGAAGGAGGGGGGCTCAAGAAGGAACTTTTCCGCATTCCGAGAAGGTCTTGAGCCTCCAGACAGTTTGAGTTTATTCGCCAGATAGCGAGGGGAGGAAGAGTGCAAAGCTTTGTGGGTGATTCACGCTATTTTGTAGATAGCTCTAGCCTCAATGGGAAGCCATCGGAGAGAAGACAGGATAGGAGTGATGTGGTCACTTCGTTTGGACCCTGAGATGAAACGAGCTGCTGAATGGAGGACGGATTTGAGGGGGGAGAGGTGAGATTTGGGAAGGCCAGTCAGAAGAGAATTGCAATAGTCAAGTCTAGAGAGAACTAGTGATTGGACCAAGGTTTTTAGGTCATTCTCCGTGAAGAACCGACGAATCCCCCACAAGAGTCGCAGTTGATAACGTGCGCTCTTGGCCATGGAGTTGATGTGTGAGATTAGGTTGAGTCTTTTGTCTAGTATGACACCCAGGGATTTAGCGCAGTCCACAATGATGTGTTTACTGTTGAGTAGATTTGATTGATCCATCCAGGCTTGAACAGGAGGCGGCGAGAGAGAGTTAGATATGAGGAGGAATTCCGTTTTGGAGGGATTGAGAATGAGTTGGTGAACTAACATCCAGTTGTGAATAGAGTTGAGAGTAGAGCTGAGTAGTGAGAGATCATAAGGGAAAGACACCTTGAGGTAGATTTGGGTGTCCTCAGTATAGAGATGGTAGAGGATTCCAGATTTGCTTAGAAGGTTCCTTAATGGTTCCAGATAGAGATTGAACAGAGTGGGAGCAAGGATAGAACATTGAGGGATGCCTTGAACAACCACCAGTAGAGATGAGAGACTGTTCGCAATCTTGAACATTTGGGATCTGTCCGAGAGTAAAGAGGCAAACCATTTGAGTACTGTGCCTTCCACGCCCATTCTCTGTTGAAGAATGTTAAGGAGGGTGGTGTGATTAACAGTGTCAAAAGCTGCAGAGAGGTCAAGAAGAATCAGAAGGCATGATTCCCCTGAATCAAGAATATGCAGCGCATCATCGATCACTTGCAGCAGGGTAGTTTCAGTGCTGCAGTTTTGCATAAAGCCCGAACATGTCGAGGAGATTATTGTCCATAATGTGTTGGGACAGTTGTTTTGCAACACATTTTTCTGTGATCTTTGAAAGAAAAGGGAGATTGGTGATGGGGCGGAAGTTATTGAGGTCATTTGTATCTGCAGAGGTTTTTTTTAGAAGGGGGGTAACCTGTCCTGTTTTGAGGACACTTGGGAGGTATCCTTGACCGAGGAAGAGATTGACTAGCCTGGCCCAGTAGGAGAGAGTGTTAGTATAGAAATCAATGGCGATGCTACTGGGAATGGGGTCAGAGGAATTGTTGGAGGGTTTGGTTTCACGGATGCATTTGAGGAGATCAACCTCTGGGATGGCGGCAAAGTTCTGCCAAGTGACTAAGGATTTTCGCTCCTCGATGGGGGTGGGGTGGGTGACCTGTTCCACCAGAGATTTTACCTTTTGGTCGAAGAATAAAGCAAACTCAGTTGCTTTCTTTGAGGC
Source organism: Lissotriton vulgaris (assembly GCF_964263255.1). Classification (NCBI taxonomy): domain Eukaryota; kingdom Metazoa; phylum Chordata; class Amphibia; order Caudata; family Salamandridae; genus Lissotriton; species Lissotriton vulgaris. The sequence continues at coordinate 7,434 of NW_028254785.1, forward strand.
ATCTTCAGGCTTGATGGTTTGGGGAGAACAATTTGGGTTTTTGATGAGGTCGAAAAGTTTTTTGGGTCTGTTTTTAACTGAATCGAGGAGGGATCTGAAGTGTGATGTTTTTTCCTGGAATATGTGTTTGTGGTAAATGGATCTTGCTGAACGTAAAAGAGAGAGGTTGGGGGTGGATGGAGAATGTCTCCAGTGCTTTTCTAAGATTCGGATGTTTTTCCTTTCTTCGTAGAGAGCTTTGTTGAACCAAGGAGCTGATGGGGTGGGTCTTTTCCTTTTGCTTTGGAGTGGAGCAACCTTGTTGATTTCTACTGCGAGAATTGAGAGGCAAAGGGGAGTGAGATCGTTGACATCCGTATTGGGGTCTAGACTAGGAAGAGACTGCATAGCAGAATCACATAGAGTCTCAAGATCAATGTTTTTTGTGTTGCGGAACCACTTAGCGGCTCTTTTGGGTAGGCCGAGAGTTAAAATGGGAGAGAGGTGAAAACAGAAGGGAATGAGGAAATGGTCGGACCAGTCCACAAGGATGGGTGAAGCAGTGGTAATCTGGTCTGATTTGGAAATCACAAGGTCCAGAATTAAGCCCTTGGCATGTGTAGATTCCGAGCAGTGTTGTGTAAGATCATTAGCGGAAAGAAAGGTTGCAAGCTTGTTGGCAGCCGAGTCTTCCAAAGAGCCCCAGTGGAGGTTGAAATCACCTAGGAAGATCTGCTTGTCGCTCTGTGAATATTGGTCACTAATGAAGTCAATGAATTCCTCCATGAAGGAAGAGCAATTTCCAGGCGGGTGGTAGATGGTGTGGAACCTGAAGGGTGTGCCATGACGAACTTGGAATTCTAGGGAGAGGCATTCAAAGGTGCAAAAGAGCGGCGAAAACCCATTACAACGATGAGACAACATCGCAGGTGCAGTACAACACACATTTCACATCGTGACAACCTTAACAATGCATGCTTTTACATCGCGCATGCTGTTACATTGCATCGCCATGCTGTTACATCGCCATCGGTTTCAACCGCGCATGATAATTTACCATTTACACTTCGCAAGTGTGTGAACCATCGCCATCGCATCGGTTTCAACCGCGCATGATAATTTACCATTTACTCTACGCAAGTGTGTGAACCATCGCCATCGCATCACACAACAATGTTACCATTTAAACATTGCGGTTTTACACATCACATAACTTAATTACAATACAAACTTTTTCCTTGTAGAACTCTTATCAGTGCATTTGATGAACAAAAAATCTCATGGACATAGTCACTCTAGACAACATCATTTAATCTGTTATCATCACAGAAAACACTTTCGGTAGTGGAGCAGCTGGTGTAGTCGTAAAGAAGTGTTGTGAAACTGTTGAGAGGTTCTCGTTTCGCATCAGGTTCAAAGTAATGCACTTTGCAGCGATTCCAATTGTACGAGCACCAACAGGATTGAGATATAACCCCCGAAGAAGGGCCCAAAATGCATTGGGCAGAAACCATTTACACAACGCAAGTGTGTGAACCATCGCCATCACATCGCAAGTGGGTGAACATTTGCACTGAAACAAAGCTATGATGGAATCTAAAATAATTTTTGATTCAGGGGCGTGGTAGATGTTCTCTGGCTACTGAAATGCCCAGAATAGTTCCTATACTGTACCATTGTTTCTGGACCTCTACATAAACCAGAGGTCTGTAGTGTTGCCTTGAATGGCCCCAGTATTTCCATAAGGCAGGGTACAGCTGATGCTTCAGGCCACAACCAGACCGTGGCTCCAAATCAAATGAAAAGGATAGGAATTGGCATTGTAAAATTAGTGTTGGGGGAGGGCTACAAGGGCAAAATGTTATTTTACCTAAAGGGTTGATGATCCTGCCACCGTTGCTGGCTCTTTTGTGCTTCTGCAATGGATGGCAACTTCAGGCTGGTAGCAACCATCAAGTATTAGTTGATGCTATTGAGTCTGCCGGCATGTAGCTGATATTGTATTAGTCTTAAAAGAGAAACCACAACGTGATACTTGTGAATGTGGGAGGATGACCCTTCCTGTCATTAAAGTGAGCCAGGGGACAATTGTTCAACTTCTCTACTTGTTGTCAGTAGCCAGCGCACCTGGGCGCAAGTGCACGTGTCGCAGACGCCAACTGGGTGATAGTGAGGCAGCTGAGTGACGCCGATGTAAACTACACTGATCTCAAGGTCACAGTTGAAGCCCACCACAGAGCAGAATAAAAAGGCTCCCTACCACTGAAGTGGCGCCATGCATGCATAATCAAGCCGATGAGGGGGGCACTGTGTGGTGTGTAGATTAACCAGGACACTCCGGGAGTACTGCACTGACAAATGAGCTGTAGAAGCTTCTGGAGCTGGCCCGGCGTGAGTGTGATCCGGGCCCTGCGCCACGGCGGACCCAGGCCCAAAACACCTCGCTGCACACTCTTCTTGCCAGCAGGGTCACAGGGCCTTCTCCGGGACCTGGTAGTTCAGCGCACGGGTTCCTTAGGGGCTCTCCACTGGTCGCGACCAGCACCAGGGCCACCGCCACTCCGGAGGGGTGTGCTCGTGCTGGGGTGGTGTGTGTTTTTTCGAGAAAAAAATGTGATGTTAAAGCATGCGGGGTGTTTGTGTGTATAGTGATTGTGTTTTGTATGCATTTAAATAATGGAGCGAAGTAATGGGTTGCGTTGTGACAGCATGCGTTGTGAATGTGTGTGCGATGTAAAGACGGCGATGTGAATGTTTGCGATGAAAACGTTTGCGATGCAGCATCATACATCCATCTACAAGCCCCATGTGCCGCCGGTGCATCACATTGCGTGACGTACCGGTGGTGCAACCTGCTAAGGGATATTTGCAAGCAAAGGTAAAGTCACCCTGCGTGACTTAACCTGTGCTTGTAACTATCGCCCCTGTTCACGCCACACTTTGCGTGTTAGGGGCGGGACATGGGTGTTCCCTCGCAACACCCATGTCCACTGATGCATTTACAGATTTACGAGAAATCGTAAACCTGGAAATGCGTCAATTTGCGGCACCACCATAGGGGTGGCGTAGCCAAGAGAAACGAGGAGACATTTTTTCCTTTCTCCTCGCTTTTTCCTCTTTCAATGCGTGCTGCATTCTACAGCACACATTGAAAGAGGAAAATGCCTGCAGTGATTGCTTTTGTGAAGGAAGGGGCCCCTTCCTTCACAAAAGCAATCTCCCCATGGTGCAGGCATCCTTGCACCATGGTGCAAGGGTACCTGCGCCGGCGCATGGCAGTTGTTTCTGCGCCAGCGCAGGGGAGAGCACAGAAATGTGACACATGATTGTAGATATGTCACATTCCTGTGCTTTGAAAGTACCGCAGCGAGGCGCAGCCAAAGGGCTTACGGTGCCACGCTGCAGCACTTTCTTGTAGTTCTGCCCATTTGTGTTTTTGTATTTTCATGTAAATTAGATAAAAAGGAATAATGAAAAATTGGGTTGGTAAAATAATAGTGGCGGTGACAACATTGAGTTGGTAGGAGGTAAGGAGGGGTGACCCCACATCCATTCATACCACCCTGAGAGGAGTGCAACGAACCCTCCAAGATACTTCCAAGTTATAACCCCTCAAGCCACTCTCCATTACTTGTTTTACACATCTGAAAAGGTTGCTCTACTCCCCGGCATCATGTTTGTTCATATCTGAAAAACTGAATTCCCGTGTTCCTGGGTACATCTAAGGAGGTCTGGTGTCCACTTTTGCTTTTAATAGAAGTATCAAGGGAGAGGCACATCTAAAAGGGGCTAGACAAACAAAAGAAGGTAATTGGTGGGGGAGATGACAGAGCAGCAGAGGTGAGGTCTGAACATAAGGGGCAAAACCACTACATAGAACAAGACGCTTAAGGAAAGGGAGATGGGGAAGGGGTGATGTGTATGTAATGGCAGAATCAATGAGAGAAGGGAAGAGTCTTGGTTAGGTAAAAGGAATAGCATGCAAAAGAGAAATGTAAGAGGCTTGGGGAGAGTGGTAGGATGGAAGGGGAGAGAATGTTGTAAATAAAACATGAGTTGTGGCGTAACCCAAAATTATGGGGTCCCGCAGAATGTGATAATGGGCCTCGGAGTCTCCTACATCTCACAGATATTCATTGGCCCTGGGCTGAATGGGAGCCCCAGGATGGGTTGGGGGCCTCCTGAAGTGTTGTGGGACCATCTTTGCTGCAGGGGCCTGTATTTCGCCCTGGCACAAGAGGTGAAGCAAGGTAAGAGGCTGAGGAGAAGAGTGGTAAATAGCAGTGCATGTAGGGCAGAGGTGGAATCTTGAGGGACAGAAACAGTGAATTGAGGGTAGAGGTGAGAGGAAATAAAACATGAAGAGTTGAGCATGGAAGGGAGAGGTGGACATAAAGGGGGCAGAACCAGTGAACAAAGTTGAGGCTGGAGAGAAAGATGAAAGGATGTGCTTGGATAGGAGAGGTAGATATAAGAGAAGCGGAGCCATCAGCAGAACTTAAGTGTCATGGAGAGGGTATGGTGAGTGTTGGATGTAAGAGGGCAGGACAACCAAGAGCAGGTAAGAGGCAGGGGAGAGGTAGAATAGAGAGAGGTAGAACCAGTGAGAGAACGTTAGAGGCTGTGCCGAGATGAGAGGTGAAAGGTTCAGTAGGTAGGTAAGAGGTAAGTGTTATAGAGGCAGAATTAGTGAGAAAGGAAAGAGACACTAGTAGAGATAAAGTGAAGTGTCGAGCGTGGAAGGGAGACGCGGATATAAGAGAGGCAGAAACAGTGAGACAAGGTAAGAGGCAGGGAGGTATAAGAGGGGTGTAAAGGGGGTAGACCAGCAAAAAACACTAGGAGGCTGGAGGACGAAATGAGAAGTGAATGGCAGTACATGCATGGGACATGCAAATGTAAGAGGCGGAACAATCAAGAAACCTTACACAGAGAAGGGAGAGGAAATGGTGAGAGGTGGATGCAGAAGGCCAGAATCAGTGAGAAAGGTAGGAGGGAGGGGGAGAGACAAGGCATACATCATGGAGGAGAAAGGTGGATATAAGAGGGTCATAATGAGAAAGAGAAGCAACAAAGTTAGGATAGCAGGGAGTTTGATGTTAAAGGGCACAATCCAAAAAATAAGGTTTGAGGAAGAGACGAGAATAAGAGTAGAGGATGAACGGAAATAGTTGGTGTAAGTGGCAAAATTAGTGAGAAACTAATAGAGTGTTCAGGAGGACAAAAATGTAGAGAAGATGTAAATGGGGCAGAGCCAGTGAAAAAAGTTATAAGTCTGGGGGAGAGATGAGCAGTGAAGGTAGTGCATGGATAGGAGTCATGGCTTTAAGAGAGACATAACCAGCAAGAGCACATAGGCAGAGTGGCAAGAGAGAGAAGTGGATGGAGGAGAGAAGAACCACCAAGAGATATTAAGAGTTTGGATGAAGAGGGAAAGACGAGGAGAAGGTGGATGTAAGATGTGCAGAACCAGCAAGAGAACGTTAAAGGCGTGGTGAGAGATTAGAGATGAAGATTAGATCAGGGAGGTAGAGTTTGAGGTAAGAAGGGCAAATTCAGCAAGAGGAGAGGGAAGGCGGAAGGGGAGAGGTGTATGTAATGGGGCAGGAACAGCAAGAGAAGATAAAAGGAAAGGGGAGAAGGAAAAGGCATAGATGGATTTAGGATGGCATAACCAACAGAGAAGATAAAGACTGGGTAGAGAGTTGAGAGGTGAAGAGTAGGGCAGGGAAGAGAGATGTGAATGTAAGAGGGGCAGAATCAGCAAGCAGATATGAGAGGAAAGGTGGGAAGATGAGAGGTAAAGAGTAGAGCATGGAGATATTAGGGCCAAGAGCAATGTAAGAGTGGCAGAACTAGAGAGAGAAAAAATGTCATCCTTATCAACTGTTTTCCCTATATTAGTTTATAAAATGTGTACTGCAGCTTTATGTTCATGAATTTGGTCTTTTAACACCATACTCCTTATTTTTTGTAAGGATTTAAGCAATGGACATTGACGTTTTTGCTTTTTGGAGTTGGTTTACACCTTTTAAATACAAAATGTTGCTTAAAATAGCAGTCAGATTTTGGCATGTTTTTCTTATTTTTGGTATCCTCAAAGTGTCGGTATGATAAATTGTTTATTTAATTTGGGTAGAAGCCTATTGTTGTTAAAGTACATCTCGGGCTCTGTGAAATATAGATACATAGAGGAATGCTATGCTATGTATTAGGGGTCACGGTTTCAGTTGGTTAGACAAAACTTGAGAGGAGGCGCATTGTGTGTTTGTGATGCAACTTTATTTATTTAATACTCATGCTTAATTATAGGGGAGTGAGGGGTTACAGCACGCAAAGGCACACACACGGGGATAAGATAGTACAAACACACTCTTGGTTGGTAACTTGGACCGGAAGCCCCGAGCGACCTCCGTCCTTTTATTTATAACCTTCTGGCCATGCCTGGCCAGAAGGTGCTACAATGTTTGTGTGTGTTTCCGGGTCTCCCCCAAGACCCGTGAAACACTAGAGCGTTACATACCTTCCCAAATTGGTATTTTGTCCTGAACCTTTGACAGAGTCAACACGCAAATTCGGCCAGTCTTTGGCTTGGCCTGGGATTCGGTCGGAGGTTGTGATGACCTTGACCCCGGGTTGTTGGAGGGGCCTGTAGTCCCATCCCTGGAGATTGTGGGGTTGACGTAAATAATTAATTTACTCTCTTAATTTCTATGCAGGTAAGTACTTAATCAATAATAACTCAATCAGAAGGAAAGAAAACAGAGTCCGTGGTGTTAGAGTTTCTAAGGGTTTTATTCCTCATAAAGGAATCAGGTAATCATGTTCTGACCACCACAGGGATGTCAGAAGGGATAGAGCGCTGAAGTTTATTATCAATACATAGCTTATATACTTGATTTATACCATAAGAATCAATGTAAGAGGCGTAACAGCTGAGAGAAGACAAGATAACAGTATACACGTGGTACTAGTACATCATCAAGAGGCGTAAACTTAGGCGTGAACTAGAGGTGTGTGCTAGAAACGTCACTGATAGGTGACGCAAGTGGGTGGCACCAAGGGGTGGTGCTAACAGAATGTTGCAATGTCAGCAGAAATCGGAAGCTTGGATGCGCGCGCAGCTGTATGACGTGTGATTGACGGGGTGCAGGGGACTTGACATTTACACTAACGGAAAGAGACAGAAGTCTGGCATGTCAGTTCAACTTGTACTTCTATCATATCTGATATCTGATGTTTAGGAACTATACTATCTGGGCGGAAAGGTCTCTAGGGCAGAAGCTATTCTATGCTAACTGTGGATGCGTGTATGAGCGCCTGAGTGTCTACATGTGAAGCGTGGGGCACGGGGCCTTCCATGGAAGCATGGCAACGGAGGCTATGAATTACTTGCATTAAGACAGGTCGGCCCTTTGGCTCTGCAGCTGGAGAGGATGTTTACAGGATCTAGTAGGCAGGAATGTATTCTCGGGGAGCGGAACAGATAACTCGAAGGTTATAGTCAGTCTTGGCAGAAAGCAGGCTTGAGCTGAGCGCGAGGGGCCGCGCTGAAAGTAGGACAGAGTTCATGGATACAGAAGTAGCCTGGGCAGAGTCAGGAGCCACAAAAGAGGTTCAGATGGCAGGAATTCAGGGCCTACTCTAGCGAGAGCAGGAAAAATATGAAAAGTGTACTACAAAAAGACGGTGGCATAGCATACTTAGGAACGGGCCATATAATCCATTCATGGTGGATCTGAAAGAGGACAAGTTAACGTTGGACGCAAATGTATTTGCGTCTTCATAGCTGGCACAGGAGGGAAGTTACATGTACTTTAAGCTGGTACATGGAGTCGGTGGGGTACGCGCTAGGGAACACATCATGACCAAAATTTAATTTTCCTCATTCCCTCCTTGTTCCCTACGGACCCTTCATGAAATATCGATCCTCATGAATCGATCAGTCTGTTCTTGTAACATCATTTGTTCTTCTTTCTTTCTGTTACGTTTTGAGAGAAAACTGGAATGTTCAATACAAGAGGTGGCACACAGTCCACAAATCGCTGGCCACACTGTAGGCACAGGCAGCAACTGAATACTAGGACTAGGCCAATGCCTAGGAAGGATAGGATCTTCCATCCCCAAGCTGTTAACGTTGTCCAGAACCAACCGGACCAAGTCCAGGTGCCTGGATTCTGATGTATCTGATTTGCAATATGTGCGTTTCTTTTCTTCTCTCTCTCTAACTCGATCTAGGGGATACATGTCAGAAACTATTTAACCGATTCACCTAGGGGAGGACTTAAACAATTAAACTGTCTGACTTGCTAGATCGTAATTTCATGCGGTATTGTTCTTGAGGAGTCTTTTCTCGTTTGGTTTCGGTAAAGTCTTTTTCAATACAGTCTTTGGTGGGGGTGGACGAGTCTGGGTCAGGTTTCAGTCCAGCAAATTTCTTGATGTGACTCGAGTGTACCCACCCCTTTCTTCCCTCGATTTTCACCGCCGTCCTTGTTGTTAGAAGAACGGTCTTCAGAGACTTCCAGCGGGGCTCCAACGGACTTTTCCGGTCGAAATTCCGGACGAGAACAGTGTCACCGGGACGGACGTCATGAGGTTTCACATCAGTGTTGTCAGGGAAGGCTGCGGCAACCTGTGAACGACATGATTGGAGTGCAGACATCAAGGAGGCAAGGTAATCTGTCAACATATTAGAATCAACATCAGTAATCTTTTTTGGAATGGGCGTCCCCCACATATTCGGTGGTCTGCCAAAGACCACTTCGTACGGAGATAGCCCTGATCTCGAATGGGCGACCATTCTCATATAGAATAGTGCCACTGGCAGGGCGACTATCCAGTCGACCCCTTTTTCCTGACATATTTTGGCAAGGCGGATCTTTAATGTCTGATTATGCCTTTCGACAAGGCCTGCGGCTTCTGGATGTCGGACACAATGGAACTTCCACTGGTATCCCAGTAACAAGGAGACTTCTTTCATTAGGGCAGACGAGAATGGCTGACCGTTATCTGAATACACGACACGAGGCAAACCGTATCGTGGGAAAAATTCACGAACCAACTGTTTGGCAGTGGTCGGAGCAGTGTAATCTGGGACTGGGTATGCTTCGGTCCAGCGGGACAGAGCACAGACAATTACGAGAACATACTTAAATCCTCGACAACGGTCCATCTGGATATAATCCATCTGGAGGACTTCAAAAGGGTGATCGGGAGGATGAAATCCACCTTGCTCTACAGGGACGCTTTTACCTGGATTGAACTGACAACAGATCATGCAAGTACGCACTTTCTGTTTTGCTGCTGCTCGTAAGTGTTTATTGTACCAGACATTTTGCAAACTGTCTAGCATTGCCTTTTCTCCTAGATGGGCAGGACTATGTGCTGTATTTATCATGACTTGAACCATAGAGTCAGGGAGAAACCATATAGATTTTCCCTTCGTCATCCAACCTTGATCTGTCTGGATCCCTCCTAGTTCGATCCATTTCTTTATTTCGTCTGTAGTAGCATGTGTCTGAATGTCAATAACATCTAGTGTGGGATCTCTAACGGTCATACAGTTTGTCGGATCTGTTGTCTTTGTTGGATCAGTTGTCCGAGTGTGAGTCAGTGCTGTATGTTTTGCTGTCTGATCTGCCAGGTCGTTACCCTGGGAAACAGAATCTGTGGCTTTAGTATGTGCTTTACACTTCATGACGGATATGGCTGACGGCAGATGTATTGCTTCTAACAGTGCTTGAATGAGTGGACCATGTTGTATCTTTGTACCATGAGAGGTCAGGAAACCTCGTTCCTGCCAGAGCATGCCGAAGTCGTGTACGACTCCGAACGCATAACGGGAATCAGTGTATATGTTAACATTCCTGTTCTTAGCTAGAATACAGGCTCGGGTCAGAGCAATGAGCTCTGCTGCTTGAGCAGACAGTGTATCTATACGATGTGTTTCTTTAACTTCAGTTTCAGTGGTCACTGCATACGCGGCCACTAATTCTCCTGTACTTGTTCTCATGCAAGAACCATCCACATAAAGTGTCAGGTCTGGATTTGTTAATGGGACATCTGTTAAATCTCGTCGGGGCTTTGTTACTGTATTAATGATCTCTATACAATCGTGAGGAGCTGGATCTGTCATAACTGTAGGTAACAATGTCGCTGGATTCAAGATACTGCAGCGTCTGATTTCTATGTGTGGCTGGAATAATGTCAATTCGTAACCGGTAAGTCGGGCTATAGTCAAGTGTTGAGTCTGGGTTCTGTTTAACAGAACCTCTACAGAATGTGGAACTTGTACTGTTAACTGGTGACCTAGAACAATTGAGTCACTTTGTCTGATTGCTAACGCTGTTGCTGCTACTGACTTTAAACACGCAGGGAGTGCCTGCGCTACTGAATCCAATGTGCTAGAAAAATAAGCACAAGGCTTATGTGAACCTGCTTGATCTTGAGTGAGGACAGACAACGCTGTGCCATCACGTTCTGTAACGAAAAGTGTAAACGGTTTGCTGTAACATGGTGTTGCTAAAACTGGTGCTTGGCATAATGCTTTCTTTAATTCCTCAAAGGCTTGTGTGTGTTCCTGAGTCCAAGGGAGGGCAATGGAAGTTGCTGCCTCCTGCGTTGTTAACTGAATGAGTGGTTTAGCTAGAAATGCATATTGAGGAATCCATTGTCTGCAGTACGAGGTGAGGCCTATGAAGGCCCGCACTTCCTTTTGTGTCTGGGGTTGTGGCATGTTTACAATTAATTGAATGCGATCGGGAGTGAGCTGTCTCCCCACTTTGGACAGCAAGTGACCCAGGTACACAACTTGCTGAACACAGAATTGAAGCTTTGAAGGGGACACCTTGTGTCCCTTGTCAGCCAGGAAATGCAAAACTGTCAGGGATGCTTGTTCACATTCGGGCTCACTTCGTGCGGTGATCAATAGATCATCGACGTACTGTAGTAGGGCGGTATTATCTGGCATTTGAATACAATCTAGTTGTCCTTTCAGTGCTTGACTATAGATGCTGGGGCTTTCTGTAAATCCTTGAGGTGCGCGGGAAAATTTGAAACTTCGTCCATTTAAACTGAATCCGAAGAGATATTGGCTCTCCGGATCAATAGGTACACTGAAGAAGGCGTTCTTGAGATCGATTACAGTAAAGAACGCTGCCTCTGAATCAATAGCAGTCAATAGGGAAGAGATATCAGGGACCACAGGGTACTGTGGTACAATGCATTTGTTCAATTCTCGAAGATCAATCACCAGCCGATATACTGGCGGTGCATTGCGGTCTGTACGTTTAAGAATTGGAATGATGGGTGAATTACAGATATTGGAGTCGGTCTCTACGACCACTCCCTGGGCAATAAGCTCTTCAATTATTTTCAGTAAAGCCACTACAGCATCTGGTGGTAACTTGTATTGTCTGATTCTGGGTAGAACAACCCCTGGCTTGAGTGTAACACGGTATGGAGTGATATGCATACAACCTACATCAGCTGGGCCTTTCGCCCATAAGTGATCTGGTACATTTTTCAATCTAACATCAAAGTCACGTAAAACATAATGACCCTTGAAATCCCGTAGAAAGAGTCTGACTCCCTCTGGGGAGCAGCATATTATAGCTCCTAGAGCTTTCAATGTTTTTATTCCTAACAGATTTTCTGGACATGATTTCGTCAGTAACAAATCTGTAACTCGAGATAATGGACCCACAGCTAGTGGTACTGGTTCTGATACTTCATTTACAATAGGCTGTCCTGAAAAACCAAGGGAAACATTCTGTGAGCCTGAGAGGGGTGCCCCTGGGACTTCATTGTGACTGATAGTAGTGCGACTTGCCCCTGTATCAATTAAAAACTTTCTGTCTTTTCCTAATACGTGACTGTGTACATAAGGACCTTCTTGATCTACAGGAATTTCAATAAGAGGCAAATCACTTTCCCTCTCTAGGCTGCTTCATGTGTATCGGGGATAATCTGGATATGCCGACTGGGCATACTGGTACATCTGCTGTGAGACTTGCCGACTTGCGGCAATGGGCTGTGTCTGAGCATGCTGTGGCTGCGGTACTGCTACTGTCTGTACTGTGTGGGACTGATCATGCATAGACTGCGTGTTCTGCATTGACTGTTCGTTCTGTGAGGTCTGTTGATGACCCTGTTCGTGTCTAGGCGGATGCGGTCTTTCTTTAGTTTTACCTGTCGCGATGTTATGTTTCAGGACTGGACATTCATGTACGTAGTGACCTGGCTGCTTGCAATAATTACATGTCCCTTTAACGGGAGCTGTAGAGTGATTTGTCTGGGCCCCACCTTTCCTCTGGCCCTCGGCTGGGACCGTCTGTGCTACTAACATTTTCATCTTAGTGTCTTTCATACGTTTCTGTTCCTGATCTTGTTCTTCCCTAATTCTATTCTGGTGATATTGTAACATTTGTAACATCTGGGATGGCGTATTTGCCTGCCAAGTACTTTCAACTTTGTACACTCTATTTTTGACTAATGGTAGGGCGTTCTCGACTAATTTTGTTACAAAAAGGTGTGGATATGACTCGCTACTAGTTTTTAGACCACTATTTATGATGAAACATTTCTCGAATCGTGAATAAAAGTCGCTAGTATCTTCATCTTGTTTCTGTTTACAGGACGAGATTGCGTCCCAATCTTCCTTTCTAGTTGTCAATAATCTTGGCAAAACCTGTACAATTAAACCTGGTAATGCTTTAGTCAGATCCCCAAGGCCTAACCCTGGGACTCGTTTGCTTTCTTCGTCTTCTATTTCCGCCCATGCTATCTTTGACTCTCCCACCTCCCAATCTTTCTCCTTTAATTTCTCGTAAATGCCCGTGGGCAACAGTACTTTCAACATTTTCATAATATCATCATACGTGTAATCTCCCATCAGTAACATGTCTTTGAGCTCTCTGTGAAAACCTGCAGGGTCTTTATCATGACACGGAACTAATTTCTTCATTTCTAACAGTTCTAACTTAGTCAGTGGTGTGTGAACATACACACGCTTCAAGCGTTGGTCCGCACCCATAACGGGGTGTACTTCACGTAAGGGGTTCTGACTTTCAATGCCGCTACCGCATTGCATGTGGTACGTTTTTCTTTCTGGAGGCGGGGCTGGAACATATTCAGAACTTATGAAGGTGTTATACTTACATCGTTGTTCTAGAATTATTTGTATTAACTTGGTACTAAAACCTCTCCATCTATCCATGAGTAGTGCTTCTAATGTTTCGTTTAAGGGACCTGGATCAGAATGATGGTTTCTGAACTTGATGAGGAGGTGCTGAATCATATATACACCTGCTATTTTCTGCTCTTCCGGGGAAAGGTTCAAGAATGTCTGCGCTAACGTGTCATCATTATACATGTCTGGGTTTTCGGCCCATATTACAGCTGACCGAGCTAATTCCTGTTCGTCCATAGAGTTCAGTACATGGTACCCCATCCGGTCTCGAAGCCTTTTATCAGTTTCCTGGAACTGATGTTCAGAAGAATTCGGATTTGTTAACTCAGAGAGAAAGACTCTCTTGCTTTCTGGACGGACACCTTTCCTAAGGTAGGCTCCCCTACCTACATATGCTATAGTATCTGTAGATTTTCCTGATGCTTCATGTTCCTCTTCCTCCTCGGAGGAAGTTTTATCAATCTCTTCCTGGTGTGCAGTCAATACTGCCTTTCTAATTTTCTGGGACATACTGGCTATACAAGCCCCCTTATCATGCCTTGCGTCAGCTATATTTTGACCCCACTTGTTTAATGCGTCTAATTCACTTTGATCTGTCCCGGGCCTGTCTCGTTCTCTTATCACACAATTTATGAAAAATCGTAATATCTGTGCTTGAATGTCAACTTTCTGTTTATACAGGGCAGCTTTGACACTGGCGGGGTCTTTCCCTGTCTGTATGAACTTATATAGTCTGTCGAGGATCTCCTGCATTCCTACATAGCATAGCAAGTTATCGGTAGCAGATCTTAATCGAAGTGATGCTAATATCATTAAATCGTCCTTTCCAGGTACTGGATCATATCTGCAAACTGACATCTTATCTTTGAATGCGTCTAGGCGGGATGAGCGGGGAGACTGGAAAGGATTCTGCGTGTCCCTTAAATGCAATCTGTGTGTCGGTGGTGGGGTCTGAAGACCCGCAGTCGCACCTCCTGAGGCGGATGCTTGAGCATTATCTCTCCGCGGAGTCTGGATTTGGACTTGAATTTGTCGTTTAGTAAGATCAGGTAGGACTGGTTTCGGTAGGTCTGTCTTAAGTACGGGGAGTGGCGGAGCTTTCGGAGCGGGGGAGGTCTGTCGCGGTACCGGCGGAACCGGATCTGGGGGTGTAGCGCCACCCCCATCCCTGTCAGTAGGCAGGGCACGAACAGGCAGATTGGTATAAGCTGGTACTACATCCTCTAGATATGAATTTAGGAATATGTCTTTAGTAGTTTTATGCATTACTTTAGTTGGAGCTAATGGTGTCGGTAAGTTTTTCGGTATCTCCGATTGGGCTTCAGATGTGCCATCTGCTGCAAGATACATACCGTTTACAAGATTATTTCGGGCACGGTCTATTTGTTCTGTTTTTACTCGGATCCCTTCAGTAACTAATTCGTTTTCTTGGTCTTTCTCTGATTCTTTAAGTCTGTCTTCTCTGCGGAGTGCTTTGTCAGCGCGCTTACGTGATTCCTTACGCCAAAATTCTATGGCGTCCTTCTGAGATTGTCTAGCTTTCTTTTTCCATAATGCTTCTTCTACCCTCATGATGCACTCGGCATCCCACGTTCCAGTGACAGGCCATCTGTGTCTTTCGTCTAGGTGTTTGGTGTAATCGGCCCATAAATCTAGATATAATATGGCATCTATGCCATGTTTCTGATACATAAAATTGCCTGGAGTGTCCCTAGGGGGGATAGGAATTTCTTCCTCCAGTAACCCTTTCCTAGTTCCTATCTGTTTTAACTTGTTGAAGAACGGCATCTTGCTTACTTATTACTGGGCGCTAGATCTTTTGTTCCTTAATACTCTTGGCAGTTAGGTTTACACAAGAAACACAATAATACACGTTTGAACAGTCACATTCATACCGCAACATTGATCACATAAAACATTGTAGACTTAGATGACTACCCCCCTATTCTTGGATGTACTGCTCAACAGTACGGATACACCGGTGTAACAGTGCAGAAATTCGGAATACTAGATATACTGCTAAACAGTACAGATACACTGCCTAAAAACAGTGCAGACCGGACTTGCGTACCCAAACCCGTCTAGATACGACCCAGCAATGGTACTCACCGGGAAGCACGGAAACAGAAGGCCTCGGAAAACTCGACTGGACTCGACTCGGGACTTCGGAAAATTTCGGAAAACTTCGGAAAACTTCGGAAAACTTCGGAAAACTGGTGGGCCTCCTCACACCTCGGACCTTGCTTCTTTCGGCTGGGCTCTGGTCGGGATCCTCCGCACTCCTCACCGCCTCGTCTGGGCACTGATCGCAGTCTTCGTCACCTCCGTGGGTCAGAGGGAGATGCAGGAAATCCTGCCAGTACACGTGTGTTCCATCTAACTGATGGCAGGGGACACAGTATGCGACGCACCAACCGGCGCGTGAGGTGGGGGAGGGGTCCCTATTCGGGCGCCAAAATGACGTAAATAATTAATTTACTCTCTTAATTTCTATGCAGGTAACTACTTAATCAATAATAACTCAATCAGAAGGAAAGAAAACAGAGTCCGTGGTGTTAGAGTTTCTAAGGGTTTTATTCCTCATAAAGGAATCAGGATATCATGTTCTGACCACCACAGGGATGTCAGAAGGGATAGAGCGCTGAAGTTTATTATCAATACATAGCTTATATACTTGATTTATACCATAAGAATCAATGTAAGAGGCGTAACAGCTGAGAGAAGACAAGATAACAGTATACACGTGGTACTAGTACATCATCAAGAGGCGTAAACTTAGGCGTGAACTAGAGGTGTGTGCTAGAAACGTCACTGATAGGTGACGCAAGTGGGTGGCACCAAGGGGTGGTGCTAACAGAATGTTGCAATGTCAGCAGAAATCGGAAGCTTGGATGCGCGCGCAGCTGTATGACGTGTGATTGACGGGGTGCAGGGGACTTGACATTTACACTAACGGAAAGAGACAGAAGTCTGGCATGTCAGTTCAACTTGTACTTCTATCATATCTGATATCTGATGTTTAGGAACTATACTATCTGGGCGGAAAGGTCTCTAGGGCAGAAGCTATTCTATGCTAACTGTGGATGCGTGTATGAGCGCCTGAGTGTCTACATGTGAAGCGTGGGGCACGGGGCCTTCCATGGAAGCATGGCAACGGAGGCTATGAATTACTTGCATTAAGACAGGTCGGCCCTTTGGCTCTGCAGCTGGAGAGGATGTTTACAGGATCTAGTAGGCAGGAATGTATTCTCGGGGAGCGGAACAGATAACTCGAAGGTTATAGTCAGTCTTGGCAGAAAGCAGGCTTGAGCTGAGCGCGAGGGGCCGCGCTGAAAGTAGGACAGAGTTCATGGATACAGAAGTAGCCTGGGCAGAGTCAGGAGCCACAAAAGAGGTTCAGATGGCAGGAATTCAGGGCCTACTCTAGCGAGAGCAGGAAAAATATGAAAAGTGTACTACAAAAAGACGGTGGCATAGCATACTTAGGAACGGGCCATATAATCCATTCATGGTGGATCTGAAAGAGGACAAGTTAACGTTGGACGCAAATGTATTTGCGTCTTCATAGCTGGCACAGGAGGGAAGTTACATGTACTTTAAGCTGGTACATGGAGTCGGTGGGGTACGCGCTAGGGAACACATCATGACCAAAATTTAATTTTCCTCAGGGTGGTGACAGCGCCTCCATGTGTATTGTGATCACTGGCATCCTCCGGCTGGCTAACTACTTCAGAGTTTAACTTGTCATCAGACACCACGGTTTCAGGCATAGATGGTATGCATTTGAACAACGCCACATTTCTGGTTACCTCTTCCCCGTCTCTTTGTACCGTCACTGCAGTGCCTTTCGTTGCTTTGATGGTCCACGGTTCTGCTTCATACGGGGTACGGAATTTCCCACCAAGCCTCCGCGTTCGTATTAACACAGCGTCTCCCGGGACTAGTTCTCTTTCTCGCCTTCTTCGGCTGGCTCGTTCATTGGTCTTCCTCCGTCGCTCTTGAGTGGGCGCCGGCACATACGGTCCGGGCACCCAATCTTCAGCCATAGGCAGTAAGTCTCACCCTGGTCCTGCGAACATTAGCGACCATGGGTTCTTTACGTGGTGCTATGTGGGGTGCTCCGGTATTCCCTCAGGAAATGCTGGAGTGCTGTATCCGGGTCTGTCCCTTCGACAACAGCTATTCTCAATGTCTTGTTAACAGTTCTCATAAATCTTTCGGCTTCGCCATTAGCCTGAGGCCATTGAGGTGTAACTCAATGGTGTCTTACCCCAAGGTTCTGCAGAAAGTCCTTGAATTCACTACCTTGAAAAGGCGGCCCATTATCTGTTTTGATCACTTGGGGAATTCCAAACAATGCAAAGATCTTGCTGAGTATCGGCTGTATATTGGTGAAACTGTTAGACTGTGCCACCTTGGCCACTGGGTATTTTGTGTAACTGTCTATCACCACCACTGTCACTCTGCCATCTGGAAAACTGCCGAAATCCATACTAAGCCAGGCCCATGGTGCTGGAGCTGGTTCCTCTGTGATGACGGGCGCCGGTGCATCCGGTGAACTGGTGAGCTGGCATGCCCGGCAATTTCTGCGACACTTTCGACTTTTTCCTCCATGTTGGGAAACCACACTTTCTCCCTCATTCGGGCCTTCATCCTTCGTGTTCCTTGATGACCTTCATGGGCTAGCACAGTCCCCTGATCCTGTAAGGTGGTTGGGATCACTACTCGCGATCTTTGAAGTATGAGGCCATTACTTGCTCTACTGAGCTTGTTGTGCGCTTTTCAAAATTGTGATAAATGTGTGCGATCTGTTTCATTCCAGCCGCTAACATTGCGCAAAAAGTTCTCCCATGAGCTCGCTTCTATGGCTTCTTTGACTCTTGTTAGTACCGCGTACTGTCATACTCGGCCACGATGACCTCGGCCTCTAGCGCCTGAGGGCACGACAATTGAAACACCATGTCCACAAATTCTTCAGTCAGTATTTCCTGGTCTATTGTCACATTGGTATCCACGGGGGGTGTCTCGACAGGAAGTCTGCAGGGTTCTTTGCCCCCGGTCTGTAGACTAAGTCCATTTGATAGTGCTGGACCTGGATGGCCCATCTCTCAATCCGAGGCTGTGGATGTGGGGCTGTCCCTTTGAACAACGGTATCAGCGGTTGATGATCGGTGATCAACCGAAATGGATGTCCTGTTATGTACAAGTGGAAATGATTGCCGGCCCATTTCACTGCCAGCGCCTCTTTCTCAATTTGTGAATATCTGGCCTCCGTTGCTGTCAGAGCCTTGCTTGTAAACGCTAGCGGGATCCACACTCCTGGTTCTGCTTCTTGTGTCCGGAGCGCGCCGAAACCCACCAGGCTGGCATCCACTAGAATCTCTGTCTGTCTGGCTGTATCAAAATACGCCATTGTTGTACTATCCAGTAGCACTGCTTTTACCTTGTCAAATGCTTCTGCTTCCATCTTCGACCATCGCCAGGGATTTTCCTTATTTGTCAGATTTCTCAATGGCTCCGCTATGGTGGCTAACTGAGGGATGAAACGGGCGCAATATTGCACCATGCCCATGAAACTTCTCACCTTCGACGCTGTCGTTGGGGCTGGAGCACATTTGATAGCCGACGACTTTCGTGGATCTACCCTGACTCCCTCCGAGTCAAAGACGTATTCAAAGAACTCTATTGACTGTTTAAAGAATTGACACTTCTCTTTATGTAGCGTGACTCCAACCTCCGCAGCGTGGCCTTCAACCTCCGATGGTGTTCCGTGCTCGTCTTGGCATATATGAGTATGTCATCACTGACGTTTAAAACTCCTGGTAGCCCCGACAGGATCTCCTTGATTGCGTTCTGAAATATTTCTGCGGCTGACGTTATACTGAAATTGAGTCTCTTATACCTTCTCAGGCCTAGATGCGTTGAGAACGTGGTGATGTATCAACTTTCCTCCGCCAACTTCAACTGATGTTAGCCCGCATTTAGATCGAGCTTGGAGAACCACTGGGCTCCATTCAGGTCTGTTAAAATATCATCCACTGTCGGCGTGAGGTGTCTCTCCCTTTTTATTGCCTTGTTGGGCATCCTCATGCCAATGCATATCCGTATTTGGCCTGGCTGTCGGGGTTTCTCTGCAATCACCATTGGTGACATCCATGGCGTCGGCCCCGTTACCTTCTCTATTACGCCTTGCTCTTCCAACTTCCTCAGCTCCCGCTCAACTGCCGAGCGAAGATGGAACGGGATTCTCCGATGTCTCAACGCTATGGGTTGTATCGCCTTGTCGATGTGCAATTTGACTGGTGGCCTCTTGATAGTTCCTAGCCCTTGAAACAACGACGGAAACTTCTGAAGGATTTCTTCTGTGTGTAGTGCTTTGACTGCATTAGCGAACGCAATTAACTTGAGATCTTCTGCTGTCTGACTTCCTACTAACAAGTCCGCCTCCTTGTCAATCATGTGAAACATGGTTGTCAGCTCTTGTTCCTCTGCTCTTACTCGTAAAGTCATTTTTCCTTGCACCGCTAGCGGTGTCTTACTGCCATATGTTAGAATCCTAGCCTTTGACGGTACCAGCTGTGGTCTCGGTTTCAGCGCCTTATAGTGCTGAATACCCATCACGATAATCGTGGCTCCTGTGTCTATGACTCCAGTGACTGTTGATCCGTCGATTTGGATCTGGCACTTCGGCTGTGGCCTTCTTCTTCTCTTGAGCTCATTCACAAACGAGACGTAGTAGCACTCCTCTTCGTCCTCTGTTGATGAGTCATCCAGCCGCTGCGGGTATCGGGGTTGTGTTCTGGTTCCATTCGAGTGTTGTGCCTCCTCCAGGGCAAGTTGTCTGATAGCTTTGGTTGGTGTCTTCTTTCCTGTGTTTCCGTGTCCTCGGAAACTCCCTCTCGCACTACCCCTGCAGACACTGGCAAAATGGTTTAGTCCTCCGCACTTGGCGCACGACTTGCCACGTGCTGGGCAGCCATCTTGGTTGTGTTCCTCATACCCGCAGGAGCCACATGGGGTGCGACGCTGCGTCCTGGTCGGCCATCTTCCTCGTCCTCCTCGGCCGCTGTTCCGCACGGCATCTATCCTCTCTGTTTTTACAGTGACCTCCGTGCTCGCTGTGGGGTTTATAGCAGCCTCCATCGCTGTGGCTTGTGCATCGGATAGCTCCTGAGACCTGGCCAACATCAATATTTCGTCCAGTGTTATTCGGGGTTGTCTCAATATCAGTGTCCTGAGATGTTTATTCTTGCACCCTTGAATTAACTGCGCTGTCACCTCCTTCGTTTGGTCATCATCTGGACATGTGCTTAATAGTTCTCTCAATCGCGCATGGAAGGCGTCCATTGTTTCTCCTTCGCGCTGCCTTGACAGTCTGAACTTGAAGCGCTCACAATGGGGATTCAATTGTGGGTCAAACTGTGCGTTTAGTGCTTGTACTGCGGCATCATAATCCGTCGTTACTCCAGTGTTTGGCAGATGTGTGAACAATTTATACAACTTATCCCCTCCAAAATGTAGAAGCAGAGATCTTTTCACCTCATTGTCCTTCTCCCTAGTTGCCGTGAAATAGTTGTTCAATCGACTCAACCACACCGTCCATCTTGGTGCCGCCGTTCCAGGGTCAATCAACGCACTAAACGGCGGTATAGGGTAATTTGTGAGTGTGGCGATTGCTGGACTACTGGTCCCACTGCCTGCTGTCCTGCCGGCCCTGCTACCTGCGCTGGGGCCACTACCTGCTGCGCCCCTCCTTGTGCTGCATTGTCCACCATTGTTGCTGCCGCTGTTTTACGCCTTTTGTCCACACCTCACTTGTCAATACTACTTCCGGCTGATCTCTACACTTCGCGTTCAGGTATGTTATTTCTACCCGCAACGTCTTTCTCACTGTGTCTCTATGCTGGTGCTTCTCATTGATCACATGTGCCACTGTTTATTGTTTTATTTCTTTTCTTCTCTTGGGTTATGGTAGAGTCAACTACAAATTATTTGTTTGCAGGTGTCAATGCTTGTTTATTACCATGCCTCTTTGTTTCCCACGGCTTACTGCTTGCTCTCCGTCTGGTGGGCACCTCCTTACTCCTTCGCGGGTGCTGCCGATGCATGCGGAGGCCTCTTCATGTGTCTCCGACGCTAGGGCTGGCCTCGCGCTCACTGCGCATGCGCACACCACGTGGCTTTCCGGCTGGGCCTCTGCTACACTCGGCCCGCTCTTCGCCGCGTCTCCCTCCGTCCTGGGCTCTGCTCAACGGTCGCTCACGCAGCCTTTCACACGCTGCATACCGGATGGCTGGCCTCACGACGTCCACGGGTGACGATCTCCTTCCGTTCTTGGCCCACGTGCAGACCGGCGGCCACGCTTCACAGCTGCACCGGTAGGGCTCCTTTCCTCTCACTCTTCGGGTTCGTACGACACACGAATCCCATCCTCGTCGCCAGTGTAGGGGAGTGAGGGGTTACAGCACGCAAAGGCACACCCACGGGGATAAGATAGTACAAACACACTCTTGGTTGGTAACTTGGACAGGAAGCCCGAGCGACCTCCGTCCTTTTATTTATAGCCTTCTGGCAACGCCTGTCCAGAAGGTGCAACAATGTTTGTGTGTGTTTCCGGGTCTCCCCCAAGACCTGTGAAACACTAGAGCGTTACACTTAATCATGTCGGAGGATGGTGATGAAGTAAAATTTTGCCCCCCCCTGGAAAACTTTCTGCAGGTGCCCATGACCGTGTGGAAGATGGTGGATGTCTGGAGACATTAGTTGTGACTGTCCAACGGGAGGACGTGCTTGTCGGGGTAGCGATAACCCTTCTGGTCTTGTTGGAGGGGCCGGGGGCGCTGCCTGGGGCGGGTGTCTTGAGCGGAGTCTCGCCCTTGCTGCGGTTAGCCTTCTCACGCTCCCGCTTGTGGTCCTCCCAGTGCTCGGCCACGTACTCCTGCAGCCGCCGGCCCTTGAGGAGGAAGCTCCTGCCCTCCTGGGCCTCCCAGACCTCCGCTTCCCACCGCACCTCCTCCTCCTGCTTGAACAGCTTCTTTGTGAGCCACGCCCGCTCCTGCCCCTACTTCAGCAGGGTGCCCCCGCGATTGTTGAAGCGGTTGGGTTGTTGGCGTTGGTTTCCAGCTCCATGTACCGGGCCCAGAGGTTATCCCAGCGCGCGGCTGTCTCGAGCAGGGGGCAACATAAGTCCATCATCTTGGCAATTAGTCCTTCTGATTGTGGCTGTGCAGTTCTGGCAGTGTGTTCCGTTAGTTCGTGCCCTCGTATCAATAGTCTTTAGTTTCCCCCTCCGTCCCCCCTGATATCTTTCTTATTGTTTTTCACTCGTTAGTTGATTACCCACTCTCCTAGCCTCAGTGGCCAGAAAAAGAGAAGAAGAGAGAGTGGAGAAGAGAGAGTGGAGAAGCACAGAGTAGGAGGAATATTTCCTGGTGCGGTGTATGGGCGGTGTCTTGTTGATAATCTATGACTCAGTTGAGGCTCCTGTGGTTGCGTTGCTTGTTGCCGTTGCTACGGCGGTTTGTGTGAGGACAGGTAGTTGTCCAGTGATCGCCACATTTCGCATTTCTTGTGGGGAGCCTGTGTGTGTTTGGCCGTTATGGTGTCTGCCCCCCTTAGGAATGTAACCCAGTTAAACCATGCCTTGAATGTGGCTTTCGCTGTGTCCTTCCAGTTGTTCAGTATCGTATTAACTGCTGCCATCAGCAGCAGGTCTATCAGGTCCCTGTCCTCTTTGGTTAGATTGAGGGAGCCATGAACCCTTTGGCCAGACTGTGGAACTCAAGTTGAATTGAGGCGCCTGTTATGTTGTTTATCAGTGTGCCTATCTCGTTCCAGAACCTCTTGACCTTGGTGCAGCGGAACAGAAGGCGTGCTAGATCTCCTGTGTGTTTGTTGCAGTTCCAGCAGGAGTCGTTTTCTCTGACTCCTATGGAAGCTAGGCGGGCAGGAGTCCAGTATAATTTGTGTATCAGCCAGAATTTAGTTTGGTCTAGGGTGGTTGTTACTTTCTTCCTCGACGTGGATGTCCTGAGGTCGATCCTCTCTTCCTCGTTGAGCTCTCTACCTATGAGTGTTTCCCAGTCTGTTGTGACCTTGTTGTTAAGTTTGGTGGACTTGGGGCTTAGGGCTTTGTACAAGTGTGCTACCTGGTGCCCCAGTTTGTTTAGGTTGGTAGCTTATTGCAGGATTGAGGGTGTGTGTTTGTTAAGGCCTGCCTTGCTAATCGCCACCTTGATCTTCAGGAAGTTGTATAAATCGATGTTGTTAAGTTTGTATTCTTCTTTGAGTGTGTCAAACGTGGTGTGTGGGCCGTGTTGGTGTAGTTGGTCTACTGTGGAGATGCCATGTTTGTACCAAGAGTGTATGTCTAGTGTTCTGTCTCTGTATTTGATTCTGGGGTTTTGCCATATGGACTCCAGCTGCGAGTTCTTTACGCTTGTGTCTAGTTGGCTGTCTATCTTGAGGAGGGCCTTCCTAGTATTCCTTAGTATAGGGTTATGTCTGATTGCGGGGTGTTTGGTTGCGTTGAGTAGTGCGATGGGTTCCATGCCCCCTAGTAGCCTTCTTTCTAGCGAGAGCCAAGCCGGGGTGTATTCTTGTTTAGGGGTCAGCCAGTGTAGTCCTTGTTTCGCTATAGATGCGGTTTGGAATATCTTAAAGTTTGTTATATTGAGGCCTCCCAGGCTTTTGGCAAGTCTGAGTTTTTGTAGGCTAAGTCTGGGTTTCTTGCCGTTCCACAGGAAGGTGTTGAGCAGTTTGTCCAGTTTTTTATGGAAGTCCACTGTATTGATCAATGGGAGCATGTTAAGCATGTAGTTCACCATCGGTGTGAGCATCATCTTGACCGTTTCCACCCTTCCCCACCCTCTGTCCGTTCCTTGATTTTACGTAGTGTTGCTTGCTCGTTCTGATCTAGTGTGGACCTGAGGTCCTTCTCGAAGAGGATACCTAAGTATTTGATGGACTTTTTTTGCCATGTGAGCCCCGATGTACCTAATACTGTCTTCATGGTATGAATATTTAGTGGTTTGCACTCTGATTTTTCCCTATTGAGTTTATATCCTGATACGTGTGCATACTGTTCTATGGTGTCCATGAGGCCTTTAATTGACTCTTCTGGGTTTTCGGTTACTTTTAGGACGTCATCCGCGTAGGCAGCTAGTTTGAATGATTCCCCTTGAATTGGTATCCCCGTTATGGCCTTGTTTGTTCGTATCATGTTGAGCAGTGGCTCTATTGCTAGAAGGAAGAGGGCTGGTGAGAGTGGGCATCCCTGTCTGGTACCCCGTTCTAAGCAGAGTGGTTCAGATGTCCCCCAGTTAACCACTACGCGTGCTTTCGGATCGTTGTATAGAGCCAGGACCATCTTCCTGTAGTTGGGTCCCAGTCCAAATTTCTGCATGCATTGGTCTAGGAATTGCCAGGACACTCTGTCGAATGCCTTTTCTGCGTCCAAGGCCATCATAACTGCCGCGTTGTTGCTTTTACCGGCGTGGTTTATTATGTGACAGAGCAGTCTAGTGTTGTCGTGGGACATTCTATTTTTAAGGTAGCCTACCTGTGAGCAGTGTATGAGCTTGGGTAGGTATGTGTTTAGTCTGGTCGCAAGGATTTTCGCATAAATCTTGCAATCTACATTAATAAGTGATATTGGCCTGTAGTTTTTGGGGTGCTGAGTATCTTTGCCTTCCTTGGGTATTACTATGATATTGGCTTCTGCCATCCTTGGTGTCATGCTCCCTTTATGGGCGCAGTTTGTGAGTACATCTGTCAGCGTGGGCTTGAGTAAAGGTAGAAACTGTTTGAAGAACCTGGCTGTGAATCCGTCCGGGCCTGGAGCTTTGTTGTCTTTGAGGCTGGCTACTGCTCTTTCTATCTCGTCACCTGTGATGTTTGACTCTAGCATTCCTCGCTGGGTGTCATTGAGTACTGGAGTTGTGATGCGTTCCAGGAGTTCCTTGCCTCCGTCGCCGCCTAGGGTGGTGTCTCTTTTGTAGAGTTGCGCATAGAAATCTCTAAACCCTTTGAGTATTTCCTTGTTTGCTGTCTGGGATTTGTCTTTACTGTCTCTGCAGCTATTGAGTGGTGTTTCTGCTTGCCCTTGAGGTAGTACGCTAGCGCCTTCCCCGCTCTATTGGCGGTACACAGATTTATGGCCTTGTATTTGTTTATCCAGTTTCCCGCCCTTTCACTGAGAATTCTGTTTAATTCATATTTCTTTTTTGTTAAGGTAGTGAGCGTGTTCCTGTCCTCTAAGTTGGCTATATGTCCTGTTTCTAAGTTTCTTATCTCCTGTTCTAGGTCTGAGATCTTTTTATTCCTCTCTCTGTTTAGCCTGCCTTTAATGGTGAGTATTATGCCCCTGATCGTGGCCTTTAGGGCATCCCATAGCGAGTTCCTGTCTGTCGAGGGTATCGTTGATTGCGAGGTATTCTTTTATTGCCATCTCTATTTCCGCCTTGGCTGTTGTGTTTTTAAGCAGGTCGTCGTCAAACCTCCACCTGCGCGTTGGCCTCTCATTGTGTTTACCCGTCAGTACAAGGCTGATGTGTGAGTGATCCGAGATTGTTCGCGGGACTATTTCTGGTTGGTCAATTAGGTGAGTGTGCGCGTCTGAGATCAGTATATAGTCTATTCTGCTGTATGAGTTGTGTGGGGTTGAGTAGAACGTGTACTCTCTACCGTCCGGGTTTTGAAGTCGCTTTGGGTCTTTGAGGTTGAGTTTTGCACAGAGATTCTTCAGAATGTTCCCTCTATGTGCTGTCTGACTCGGTCTTTTTGGGTGTCTGTCCGTGGCTGGGTCTAGGACCTGATTCATGTCACCAGCCACCATGAGGAGTTCCCCCAGCGGTAGGGTGTCCAGCTGGTCTCTGACCTTGTCCCAGAAGGACCTGTCATCCGTGTTGGGACCGTAGATGTTCGCTACATGTATGGGTTCATCCCCTCTTGCGAGACTGGTCACTAGCATTCTGCCCTCTGTATCTGCCTGTGAGCTTGTCAGTACTAGCTTGGATTTCTTGCTCACTATTGTGATGACCCCGTTCTTTTTGTTTTGTGCAGGTGACCCTATGACTCCGCTTATCCAGCTGGCCCTGAGGCGGCTTATGTCTTCCGCTTCTAGTCTAGTTTCCTGTAGTACGTATATGTCACTTTTGAGTTTCGCCAAGTGGTCTAGGATTTTCCTTCTTTTAACTGGGTGGTTCAGACCCTTGGCATTCATAGACACTACCTTGATATCAGTGGTGATGGGCTTGTGTTGGGTGGTTATCATTCTATATGGTGTTTATCTGGCCGTTTTCCTGGCTGTCTCTGCCTGTCCAAGCATGTCAGTGTTTGCCTACTCTTTCTCCTGTGCTCCGAGTTCCACTGGATAGATAGGGATAAGAGATAAATAGAAATAGAGAAAGAAACAGAAACAAAACCAGCCCATGTATGTGTATCCAGGACCCCCCTCCCTCGCCCCAGCTCCCCTTCCCCCCCTCCCCCCCCTTACTTGCGGAAAGGGTGTGCGACGACAAAGTTCCCTTTGCTCCGCAATTGTCCCTGAGGCATTATGCTCAGTCGTTCACTCGTTCAAAACAGCCTTGAGCCATCCGTTGCTCATTAGCAAGGTAGGTCGCTGTGGTTAGCCATAGATCATTGTTCTTTGGTTTAGGGGACCACTGACCCTTAATTGAGGTAGATTCTAGTGAGGTAGTTGTGGTGTATTTTTCTTTTGTTTGACACTTTTCATTCCGATTTTTCTGCATCGTCTGTTGATGCACTCCTTTTTGCCGCTCCAGGGCTTTTTGTTTCCATTTCTTCCGTTGGTGGTCCTTGTAAGTATCTTCTTAGATCTTCTGGGTCTTCAAAAACCATTGTCCTCCAGTTGTCAGTGATTTTGAAGCGTGCTGGGCCGGAGAAGCTGAAGTTGAGCTTCCTTCTGCGCAGGGCATCTCTCAGTGCTAGAAACCATTTTCTTGTTCCCACTGTTGGTTTGGAGTAGTCCTGTGTAAGCACTATCTTGCTGCTTGCCCATGTCAGGTTTTGGTTTTTACGGGCGAAGGCAAAGATGGCATCGGTATGGGTAGATCTTAGAGGGCATCAGATTATCGGCCTGTGGGGTTTCCCGTGTGCTGGTTTCCCTGCTGGCACTCTGTATTCTCTATCTACCTCAAATTGCCTATCAAATTTCAGGCCCGTCAGCTTTGGTAGCATATCCTCTAGCATGGCCGCACAGGTGCCAGCTGGGTCCTCCTCTCCTTCTGGGACGCCCAGGATCCTTATGGTGCCCCTCGTGCTTTTTCCTCCTGTTCCGCGAGCTGCTTTTACATGGCTTTTGTAGTCTTGGAGCACTGTGCTAGGGCTCTGGTATTTCTGATGGTAACGTCCTCGATGTCACTTATGCGCTTTTCCGCGGCTTCTATCTTGGTATTGGTGCTGTGGAGGTCTGCTCTATCTCTGCTAGTTCCAGCTGCATATTGTCTATCGTGAGATTTGTTTCTTTTGCCACTGCGTTTCCTTCGTTGGCCCTTTTGAGGATTGTCTCTAGAGTAGTCATTTTTGAGCTTCATCTGCGACTCCGAAATATCTTTCCTGGGCTTTTTCTGGTCTCCGGCCGTGTTCCCCTCTTGTCCCGCCATTGCGCTGAGGCCTCTCCTTGTTTGGAGGCTGCCTAGTCTGCCTCCCTTCTGGGCTGCGGTTAGGGCTGTGGTTGAGTCTGTCTTTTGTGCCGGAATTGCGTTGTATGTGCGGTACCTTGTTGGTTGCATGTTTCTGGTTCTTGTTTTTGATTTTGTCCCCTGCCAGCGCGTGCTTTGTCTTGTTCGTTTCTGCGCGACCTGGAGTAGTATTTCCCCTTGTTGGAGCGGGACTGGGCGCTATTTGGTTGTGGAGCTGTGCCCCCGTGTTTTGTTCGTTGGCTTCCTGTATTGACCAGGGGTCGCTCGTTCCTGTTGTGCCCATTTGCCCTCCCTTCGCTGGTTTCCTGGGCACGATGTGTTTAGGGTAGGTGTTGCCTCTGTGGCGTGTTTGTTGGGTTTCCGTTCACCACCGGCGCTGTGCACTCGCCTGCCTTGCCCCTGTCAGGCTGCCCCCGCTGTTCCGGTCGTTGTCACAGCTGTGGTAGCGATGTGGTAGCGCTTTCGCTCCGGGCGTTTAGGATTGCAGGTAGGGTTGCGGTGCTGCCGCTGTAACGTGTTCGCCGCTGTGGTATCGCTTCCGCTCGGGGCGTGCGGGCGGCTCAATCTCACAGTTCGTGCCGCATTTCCGGCGTGAGTACAGCGTTTAGCGTTTAGCGTGGGTGCAGTGTTGCTGCTGTGCGAGCTTCACCTCGCATCTGTTTCGCACTTCCTGCTCCTTTGTTTGCGCCCTAGTGACTGCTTCCGGGAGCGGCGGTTGAAAATGGCTGGCGTCGTGTGTGTGGAGTGCTTTCACTTTTGTTTGTGCCGCCAGCGCAATCTACCTTGGCTGCGTTTCTCCCCCACCGGTAGGTGTTGGTTGGCTTAATTTTGGCCTTAGCCTCTTTCGCTGTTGTGCCGGTGCTGCTCTTTGATTATTGCTGCGTTCCTCTGTCTTCCTCCCTTTCTATGCGCTAGCTCTGGCGGGGCTTGGTTCCCGATTCGGTCCTCCCTCCTGCTTGGAGCTTGCTGAGGTGTTCTATTATGCCTGCATGCGTGGGCGGCTCTTGGGATGTGCTGCGCTGGGTTTTGCTGCGAGCTCACCTCCTCTCCCTTTCGCTGCTTGCGGCTATGTCTCCCGCCGCGGGCATTTGGGCGCCATTTTGCCTCTCGTCTCTGTCTTCCACCCGGAGGGTTTAAAGGTCTGTATTTCCTTCCTTGACTATTTTCCCCTTGGTTTTCCCGGCTCCGCTTGTCACCTGTGAGTTCCGATGTCTGAATCTGGATTCTTGTGCTTGTTTATTTTCTGTTTGGCTGGCGAATCTCGCCGTTGTTGGCTTCGGGACTGCGGAGCTGACAAACTCAGACGACCGTCCTCATTGCCGTCCAGGCACGCCCCTCGTGGCCTTTTCTTCAATGATCATTTTAGATGGAAAATCTACAGTGTGCGAGTGCACGGCATCCACGCGCTCCACCCGGCTCTCATCTGAAAAGCCCAGCGCGTCCCAAATTTCCCTCATTGCTGTCCAAGCCACGCCTCTTCTTCAAAGATCATTTTAGATAGAAAATCTACAGTGTGCGAGCGCACGGCATCCACACGCTCCACCCGGCTCTCATCTGAACAGCCCAGCGCGTCGCAGATTTCTGACAACCGTGCCAAGGCGAGCTGCACACTGCTCACCATCTGCGTGGAGAGCACATCGCTTCGACTTATGCGCTTTTCCACGGCTTCTATCTTGGTATTGGTGCTGTGGAGGTCTGCTCTTATCGCTGCTAGTTCCAGCTGCATATTGTCTATCGTGAGTTTTGTTTCTTTTGCCACTGCGTTTCCTTCGTTGACCCTTTTGAGGATTGTCTCTAGAGTAGTCATTTTTGAGCTTCATCTGCGACTCCGAAATATCTTTCCTGGGCTTTTTCTGGTCTCCGGCCGTTTTCCCCTCTTGTCCCGCCATCGCACTGAGGCCTCTCCTTGTTTGGAGGCTGCCTAGTCTGCCTCCCTTCTGGGTTGCCGTTAGGGCTGTGGTTGAGTCTGTCTTTTGTGCCGGAATTGCGTTGTATGTGCGGTACCTTGTTGGTTGCATGTTTGTTCTTGTTTTTTATTTTGCCCCCTGCCAGCGCGTGCTTTGTCTTGTTCGTTTCTGCGCGACCTGGAGTAGTATTTCCCCTGGTTGGAGCGGGACTGGGCGCTATTTGGTTGTGGAGCTGTGCCCCCGTGTTTTGTTCGTTGGCTTCATGTATTGACCAGGGGTCGCTCGTTCCTGTTGTGCCCATTTACCCTCCCTTCGCTGGTTTCCTGGGCACGCTGTGTTTAGGGTAGGTGTTGCCTCTGTGGCGTGTTTGTTGGGTTTCCGTTCACCACCACCACCGGCGCTGTGCACTCGCCTGCCTTGCCCCTGTCAGGCTGCCACCCGCTGTTCGGGTCGTGGTCACCGCTGTGGTATCGATGTGGTAGCGCTTTTGCTCCGGGCGTTTAGGGTTGCAGGTAGGGTTGCGGTGCTGCCGCTGTAACGTGTTTGCCGCTGTGGTATCGCTTCCGCTCGGGCGTGCAGGCGGCTCAATCTCACAGTTCGTGCCGCGTTTCCGGCGTGGGTACAGTGTGTAGCGTTTAACGTGGGTGCAGTGTTGCTGCTGTGCGAGCTTCACCTCGCATCTGTTTCGCACTTCCTGCTCCTTTGTTTGCGCCCTAGTGACTGCTTCCGCGAGCGGCGGTTGAAAATGGCTGGCGTCGTGTGTGTGGAGTGGTTTCACTTTCCTTTGTGCCGCCAGTGCAATATTCCTTTGCTGCGTTTCTCCCCCACCGGTAGGTGTTGGTTGGCTTAATGTTGGCCTTAGCCTCTTTCGCTGTTGTGCCGGTGCTGCTCTTTAATTATTGCCGCGTTCCTCTGTCTTCCTCCCTTTCTATGCGCTAGCTCTGGCGGGGCTTGGTTCCCGATTCGGTCCTCCCTCCTGCTTGGAGCTTGCTGAGGTGTTCTATTATGCCTGCATGCGTGGGCGGCTCTTGGGATGTGCTGCGCTGGGTTTTGCTGCGAGCTCACCTCCTCTCCCTTTCGCTGCTTGCGGCTATGTCTCCCGCCGCGGGCATTTGGGCGCCATTTTGCCTCTCGTCTCTGTCTTCCACCCGGAGGGTTTAAAGGTCTGTATTTCCTTCCTTGACTATTTTCCCCTTGGTTTTCCCGGCTCCGCTTGTCACCTGTGAGTTCCGATGTCTGAATCTGGCTTCTTGTGCTTGTTTATTTTCTGTTTGGCTGGCGAATCTCGCCGTTGTTGGCTTCGGGACTGCGGAGCTGACAAACTCAGACGACCGTCCTCATTGCCGTCTAGGCACGCCCCTCGTGGCCTTTTCTTCAATGATCATTTTAGATGGAAAATCTACAGTGTGCGAGCGCACGGCATCCACGCGCTCCACCCGGCTCTCATCTGAACAGCCCAGCGCGTCCCAAATTTCCCTCATTGCTGTCCAAGCCACGCCTCTTCTTCAAAGATCATTTTAGATAGAAAATCTACAGTGTGCGAGCGCACGGCATCCACACGCTCCACCCGGCTCTCATCCGAACAGCCCAGCGCGTCGCAGATTTCTGACAACCGTGCCAAGGCGAGCTGCACACTGCTCACCATCTGCGAGGAGAGCACATCGCTTCGACTTATGCGCTTTTCCGCGGCTTCGATCTTGGTATTGGTGCTGTGGATGTCTGCTCTTATCGCTGCTAGTTCCAGCTGCATATTGTCTATCGTGAGTTTTGTTTCTTTTGCCACTGCGTTTCCTTCGTTGACCCTTTTGAGGATTGTCTCTAGAGTAGTCATTTTTGAGCTTCATCTGCGACTCCGAAATATCTTTCCTGGGCTTTTTCTGGTCTCCGGCCGTTTTCCCCTCTTGTCCCGCCATCGCACTGAGGCCTCTCCTTGTTTGGAGGCTGCCTAGTCTGCCTCCCTTCTGGGTTGCCGTTAGGGCTGTGGTTGAGTCTGTCTTTTGTGCCGGAATTGCGTTGTATGTGCGGTACCTTGTTGGTTGCATGTTTGTTCTTGATTTTTATTTTGCCCCCTGCCAGCGCGTGCTTTGTCTTGTTCGTTTCTGCGCGACCTGGAGTAGTATTTCCCCTGGTTGGAGCGGGACTGGGCGCTATTTGGTTGTGGAGCTGTGCCCCCGTGTTTTGTTCGTTGGCTTCATGTATTGACCAGGGGTCGCTCGTTCCTGTTGTGCCCATTTACCCTCCCTTCGCTGGTTTCCTGGGCACGCTGTGTTTAGGGTAGGTGTTGCCTCTGTGGCGTGTTTGTTGGGTTTCCGTTCACCACCACCACCGGCGCTGTGCACTCGCCTGCCTTGCCCCTGTCAGGCTGCCACCCGCTGTTCGGGTCGTGGTCACCGCTGTGGTATCGATGTGGTAGCGCTTTCGCTCCGGGCGTTTAGGGTTGCAGGTAGGGTTGCGGTGCTGCCGCTGTAACGTGTTTGCCGCTGTGGTATCGCTTCCGCTCGGGCTTGCAGGCGGCTCAATCTCACAGTTCGTGCCGCGTTTCTGGCGTGGGTACAGCGTGTAGCGTTTAACGTGGGTGCAGTGTTGCTGCTGTGCGAGCTTCACCTCGCATCTGTTTTGCACTTCCTGCTCCTTTGTTTGCGCCCTAGTGACTGCTTCCGGGAGCGGCGGTTGAAAATGGCTGGCGTCATTTGTGTGGAGTGGTTTCACTTTCGTTTGTGCCGCCAGTGCAATATACCTTTGCTGCGTTTCTCCCCCACCGGTAGGTGTTGGTTGGCTTAATGTTGGCCTTAGCCTCTTTCGCTGTTGTGCCGGTACTGCTCTTTGATTATTGCCACGTTCCTCTGTCTTCCTCCCTTCTCCGCGCTAGCTCTGGCGGGGCTTGGTTCCCGATTCGGTCCTCCCTCCTGCTTGGAGCTTGCTGAGGTGTTCTATTATGCCTGCATGCGTGGGCGGCTCTTGGGATGTGCTGCGCTGGGTTTTGCTGCAAGCTCACCTCCTCTCCCTTTCGCTGCTTGCGGCTATGTCTCCCGCCGGGGACATCTGGGCGCCATTAGGCCTCACGTCTCTGTCTCCCGCCCGGAGGGTTTAAAGGTCTGTATTTCCTTCCTTGGCTACTTTCCCCTTCGTTTTCCCGGCTCCGCTTGTCGCCTGTGGGTTCCGATGTCTGAATCTGGCTTCTTGTGCTTGTTTATTTTCTGTTTGGCTGGTGAATCTAGCCGTTGTTGGCTTCGGGACTGCGGAGCTCACGGACTCAGACGACCGTCCTCATTGCCGTCCAAGCCACGCCCCTCGTGGCCTTTTCTTCAAAGATCTTTTTATATGGAAAATCTACAGTGTGCGAGCACACGGCATCCACGCGCTCCACCCGGCTCTCATCCGAACAGCCCAGCGCGTCCCAAATTTCCCTCATAGCTGTCCAAGCCACGCTTCTTCTTCAAAGATCATTTTAGATAGAAAATCTACAGTGTGCGAGCGCACGGCATCCACGCGCTCCACCCGGCTCTCATCCGAACAGCCCAGCGCGTCCCAAATTTCCCTCATTGCCGTCCAAGCCATGCCCCTCGTGGCCTCTTCTTCAAAGATCATTTTAGATAGAAAATCTACAGTGTGCGAGCGCACGGCATCCACGCGCTCCACCCGGCTCTCATCGGAACAGCCCAGCGCGTCCCAGATTTCAGACAACCGTGCCAAGGCGAGCTGCACACTGCTCACCATCTACGAGGAGAGCACAATGTTTCGACGTATGCGCTTTTCCGCGGCTTCGATCTTGGTATTGGTGCTGTGGAGGTCTGCTCTTATCGCTGCTAGTTCCAGCTGCATATTGTCTATCGTGAGTTTTGTTTCTTTTGCCACTGCGTTTCCTTCGTTGACCCTTTTGAGGATTGTCTCTAGAGTAGTCATTTTTGAGCTTCATCTACGACTCCGAAATATCTTACCTGGGCTTTTTCTGGTCTCCGGCCGTTTTCCCCTCTTGTCCCGCCATTGCGCTGAGGCCTCTCCTTGTTTGGAGGCTGCCTAGTCTGCCTCCCTTCTGGGTTGCGGTTAGGGCTGTGGTTGAGTCAGTCTTTTGTGCCGGAATTGCGTTGTTTGTGCGGTACCTTGTTGGTTGCATGTTTCTGGTTCTTGTTTTTTATTTTGCCCCCTGCCAGCGCGTGCTTTGTCTTGTTCGTTTCTGCACGACCTGGAGTAGTATTTCCCCTGGTTGGCGCGGGACTGAGCGCTATTTGGTTGTGGAGCTGTGCCCCCGTGTTTTGTTCGTTGGCTTCATGTATTGACCAGGGGTCGCTTGTTCCTGTTGTGCCCATTTGCCCTCCTTTCGCTGGTTTCCTGGGCACGCTGTTTTTAGGGTAGGTGTTGCCTCTGTGGCGTGTTTGTTGGGTTTCCGTTCACCACCGCCACCGGCGCTGTGCACTCGCCTGCCTTGCCCCTGTCAGGCTGCCACCCGCTGTTCAGGTCGTGGTCACCGCTGTGGTATCGATGTGGTAGCGCTTTCGCTCTGGGCGTTTAGGGTTGCAGGTAGGGTTGCGGTGCTGCCGCTGTAACGTGTTTGCCGCTGTGGTATCGCTTCCGCTCGGGCGTGCGGGCGGCTCAATCTCACAGTTCGTGCCGCATTTCCGGCGTGAGTACAGCGTTTAGCGTTTAGCGTGGGTGCAGTGTTGCTGCTGTGCGAGCTTCACCTCGCATCTGTTTCGCACTTCCTGCTCCTTTGTTTGCGCCCTAGTGACTGCTTCCGGGAGCGGCGGTTGAAAATGGCTGGCGTCGTGTGTGTGGAGTGCTTTCACTTTTGTTTGTGCCGCCAGCGCAATCTACCTTGGCTGCGTTTCTCCCCCACCGGTAGGTGTTGGTTGGCTTAATTTTGGCCTTAGCCTCTTTCGCTGTTGTGCCGGTGCTGCTCTTTGATTATTGCCGCGTTCCTCTGTCTTCCTCCCTTTCTATGCGCTAGCTCTGGCGGGGCTTGGTTCCCGATTCGGTCCTCCCTCCTGCTTGGAGCTTGCTGAGGTGTTCTATTATACCTGCATGCATGGGCTGCTCTTGGGATGTGCTGTGCTGGGTTTTGCTGCGAGCTCACCTCCTCTCCCTTTCGCTGCTTGCGGCTATGTCTCCCGCCGCAGGCATCTGGGCGCCATTTTGCCTCTCGTCTCTGTTTCCCGCCCAGAGGGTTTAAAGGTCTGTATTTCCTTCCTTGGCTACTTTCCCCTTCGTTTTCCCGGCTCCGCTTGTCGCCTGTGGGTTCCGATGTCTGAATCTGGCTTCTTGTGCTTGTTTATTTTCTGTTTGGCTGGTGAATCTCGCCGTTGTTGGCTTCGGGACTGTGGAGCTGACGGACTCAGACGACCGTCCTCATTGCCGTCCAAGCCACGCCCCTCGTGGCCTTGTCTTCAAAGATCTTTTTATATGGAAAATCTACAGTGTGCGAGCGCACGGCATCCACGCGCTCCACCCGGCTCTCATCCGAACAGCCCAGCGCGTCCCAAATTTCCCTCATAGCTGTCCAAGCCACGCCTCTTCTTCAAAGATCATTTAGATAGAAAATCTACAGTGTGCGAGCGCACGGCATCCACGCGCTCCACCCGGCTCTCATCCGAACAGCCCAGCGCGTCCCAAATTTCCCTCATTGCCGTCCAAGCCACGCCCCTCGTGGCCTCTTCTTCAAAGATCATTTTAGATAGAAAATCTACAGTGTGCGAGCGCACGGCATCCACGCGCTCCACCCGGCTCTCATCGGAACAGCCCAGCGCGTCCCAGATTTCAGACAACCGTGCCAAGGCGAGCTGCACACTGCTCACCATCTACGAGGAGAGCACAATGCTTCGACGTATGCGCTTTTCCGCGGCTTCGATCTTGGTATTGGTGCTGTGGAGGTCTGCTCTATCGCTGCTAGTTCCAGCTGCATATTGTCTATCGTGAGTTTTGTTTCTTTTGCCACTGCGTTTCCTTTGTTGACCCTTTTGAGGATTGTCTCTAGAGTAGTCATTTTTGAGCTTCATCTGCGACTCGGAAATATCTTTCCTGGGCTTTTTCTGGTCTCCGACCGTTTTCCCCTCTTGTCCCGCCATTGCGCTGAGGCCTCTCCTTGTTTGGAGGCTGCCTAGTCTGCCTCCCTTCTGGGTTGCGGTTAAGGCTGTGGTTGAGTCTGTCTTTTGTGCCGGAATTGCGTTGTATGTGCGGTACCTTGTTGGTTGCATGTTTCTGGTTCTTGTTTTTGATTTTGCCCCCTGCCAGCGTGTGCTTTGTCTTGTTCGTTTCTGCGCGACCTGGAGTAGTATTTCCCCTGTTTGGAGCGGGACTGGGCGCTATTTGGTTGTGGAGCTGTGCCCCCGTGTTTTGTTCGTTGGCTTCCTGTATTGACCAGGGGTCGCTCGTTCCTGTTGTGCCCATTTGCCCTCCCTTCACTGGTTTCCTGGGCACGATGTGTTTGGGGTAGGTGTTGCCTCTGTGGCGTGTTTGTTGGGTTTCCGTTCACCACCGCCACCGGCGCTGTGCACTCACCTGCCTTGCCCCTGTCAGGCTGCCCCCGCTGTTCCGGTCGTTGTCACAGCTGTGGTAGCGATGTGGTAGCGCTTTCGCTCCGGGCGTTTAGGATTGCAGGTAGGGTTGCGGTGCTGCCGCTGTAACGTGTTCGCCGCTGTGGTATCGCTTCCGCTCGTGTCGTGCGGGAGGCTCAATCTCACCGTTCGGCCCGAGTTTCCGGTGTGGGTACAGCGTGTAGCGTTTAGCGTGGGTGCAGTGTTGCTGCTGTGCGAGCTTCACCTCGCATCTGTTTCGCACTTCCTGCTCCTTTGTTTGCGCCCTAGTGACTGCTTCCGGGAGCGGCGGTTGAAAATGGCTGGCGTCGTGTGTGTGGAGTGCTTTCACTTTTGTTTGTGCCGCCAGCGCAATCTACCTTGGCTGCGTTTCTCCCCCACCGGTAGGTGTTGGTTGGCTTAATTTTGGCCTTAGCCTCTTTCGCTGTTGTGCCGGTGCTGCTCTTTGATTATTGTCGCGTTCCTCTGTCTTCCTCCCTTTCTATGCGCTAGCTCTGGCGGGGCTTGGTTCCCGATTCGGTCCTCCCTCCTGCTTGGAGCTTGCTGAGGTGTTCTATTATGCCTGCATGCGTGGGCGGCTCTTGGGATGTGCTGCGCTGGGTTTTGCTGCGAGCTCACCTCCTCTCCCTTTCGCTGCTTGCCGCTATGTCTCCCGCCGCAGGCATCTGGGCGCCATTTTGCCTCTCGTATCGGTCTTCCACCCGGAGGGTTTAAAGGTCTGTATTTCCTTCCTTGACTATTTTCCCCTTGGTTTTCCCGGCTCCGCTTGTCACCTGTGAGTTCCGATGTCTGAATCTGGCTTCTTGTGCTTGTTTATTTTCTGTTTGGCTGGCGAATCTCGCCGTGGTTGGCTTCGGGACTGCGGAGCTGACAAACTCAGACGACCGTCCTCATTGCCGTCCAGGCACGCCCCTCGTGGCCTTTTCTTCAATGATCATTTTAGATGGAAAATCTACAGTGTGCGAGCGCACGGCATCCACGCGCTCCACCCGGCTCTCATCTGAACAGCCCAGCGCGTCGCAGATTTCTGACAACCGTGCCAAGGCGAGCTGCACACTGCTCACCATCTGCGAGGAGAGCACATCGCTTCGACTTATGCGCTTTTCCGCAGCTTCTATCTTGGTATTGGTGCTGTGGAGGTCTGCTCTTATCGCTGCTAGTTCCAGCTGCATATTGTCTATCATGAGTTTTGTTTCTTTTGCCACTGAGTTTCCTTCGTTGACCCTTTTGAGGATTTTCTCTAGAGTAGTCATTTTTGAGCTTCATCTGCGACTCCGAAATATCTTTCCTGGGCATTTTCTGGTCTCCGGCCGTTTTCCCCGCTTGTCCCGCCATTGCGCTGAGGCCTCTCCTTGTTTGGAGGCTGCCTAGTCTGCCTCCCTTCTGGGTTGTGGTTAGGGCTGTGGTTGAGTCTGTCTTTTGTGCCGGAATTGCGTTGTATGTGCGGTACCTTGTTGGTTGCATGTTTGTTCTTGTTTTTTATTTTGCCCCCTGCCAGCGCGTGCTTTGTCTTGTTCGTTTCTGCGCGACCTGGAGTAGTATTTCCCCTGGTTGGAGCGTGACTGGGCGCTATTTGGTTGTGGAGCTGTGCCCCCGTGTTTTGTTCGTTGGCTTCATGTATTGACCAGGGGTCGCTCGTTCCTGTT
The DNA here is from genome assembly GCF_964263255.1 of Lissotriton vulgaris. Classification (NCBI taxonomy): domain Eukaryota; kingdom Metazoa; phylum Chordata; class Amphibia; order Caudata; family Salamandridae; genus Lissotriton; species Lissotriton vulgaris. The sequence continues at coordinate 45,348 of NW_028254785.1, forward strand.
GTGCCCATTTGCCCTCCCTTCGCTGGTTTCCTGGGCACGCTGTGTTTAGGGTAGGTGTTGCCTCTGTGGCGTGTTTGTTGGGTTTCCGTTCACCACCGCCACCGGCGCTGTGCACTCGCCTGCCTTGCCCCTGTCAGGCTGCCACCCGCTGTTCGGGTCGTGGTCACCGCTGTGGTATCGATGTGGTAGCGCATTCGCTCCGGGCGTTTAGGGTTGCAGGTAGGGTTGCGGTGCTGCCGCTGTAACGTGTTTGCCGCTGTGGTATCGCTTCCGCTCGGGCGTGCAGGTGGCTCAATCTCACAATTCGTGCCGCGTTTCCGGCGTGGGGACAGCGTGTAGCGTTTAGCGTGGGTGCAGTGTTGCTGCTGTGCGAGCTTCACCTCGCATCTGTTTCGCACTTCCTGCTCCTTTGTTTGCGCCCTAGTGACTGCTTTCGGGAGCGGCGGTTGAAAATGGCTGGCGTCGTGTGTGTGGAGTGGTTTCACTTTCGTTTGTGCCGCCAGCGCAATATACCTTTGCTGCGTTTCTCCCCCACCGGTAGGTGTTGGTTGGCTTAATGTTGGCCTTAGCCTCTTTCGCTGTTGTGCCGGTACTGCTCTTTGATTATTGCCACATTCCTCTGTCTTCCTCCCTTCTCCGCGCTAGCTCTGGCGGGGCTTGGTTCCCGATTCGGTCCTCCCTCCTGCTTGGAGCTTGCTGAGGTGTTCTATTATGCCTGCATGCGTGGGCGGCTCTTGGGATGTGCTGCGCTGGGTTTTGCTGCAAGCTCACCTCCTCTCCCTTTCGCTGCTTGCGGCTATGTCTCCCGCCGGGGACATCTGGGCGCCATTTTGCCTCTCGTCTCTGTCTCCCGCCCGGAGGGTTTAAATGTCTGTATTTCCTTCCTTGGCTACTTTCCCCTTCGTTTTCCCGGCTCCGCTTGTCGCCTGTGGGTTCCGATGTCTGAATCTGGCTTCTTGTGCTTGTTTATTTTCTGTTTGGCTGGTGAATCTAGCCGTTGTTGGCTTCGGGACTGCGGAGCTGACGGACTCAGATGACCGTCCTCATTGCCGTCCAAGCCACGCCCCTCGTGGCCTTTTCTTCAAAGATCATTTTATATGGAAAATCTACAGTGTGCGAGCGCACGGCATCCACGCGCTCCACCCGGCTCTCATCCGAACAGCCCAGCGCGTCCCAAATTTCCCTCATTGCCGTCCAAGCCACGCCCCTCGTGGCCTCTTCTTCAAAGATCATTTTAGATAGAAAATCTACAGTGTGGGAGCGCACGGCATCCACGCGCTCCACCCGGCTCTCATCCGAACAGCCCAGCGCGTCCCAGATTTCCGACAACCGTGCCAAGGCGAGCTGCACACTGCTCACCATCTGCGAGGAGAGCACATCACTTCGACTTATGCGCTTTTCCGCGGCTTCTATCTTGGTATTGGTGCTGTGGATGTCTGCTCTTAACGCTGCTAGTTCCAGCACCATATTGTCTATCATGAGTTTTGTTTCTGTTGCCACTGCGTTTCCTTCGTTGACCCTTTTGAGGATTGTCTCTAGAGTACTCGCCTCATTTTTGAGCTTCATCTGCGACTCCGAAATATCTTTCCTGGGCTTTTTCTGGTCTCCGGCCGTTTTCCCCTCTTGTCCCGCCATTGCGCTGAGGCCTCTCCTTGTTTGGAGGCTGCCTAGTCTGCCTCCCTTCTGGGTTGCGGTTAGGGCTGTGGTTGAGTCTGTCTTTTGTGCCGGAATTGCTTTGTATGTGCGGTACCATGTGGGTTGTATGTTTCTGGTTCTTGTTTTTGATTTTGCCCAGCCAGCGCGTGCTTTGTCTTGTTCGTTTCTGCGCGATCTGGAGTAGTATTTCCCCTGGTTGGAGCGGGACTGGGTCCTATTTGGTTGTGGAGCTGTGCTCCGGTGTTTTGTAAGTTGGCTTCCTGTATTGAACAGTGGTCGCTTGTTCCTGTTGAGCCCATTTGCCCTCCCTTCGCTGGTTTCCTGGGCACACTGTGTTTAGGGTAGGTGTTGCCTCTGTGGCGTGTTTGTAGGGGGTTCCGTTCACCACCGCCACCGGCGCTGTGCACTCGCCTGCCTTGCCCCTCTCAGGCTGCCCCCCCTGTTCCGGTCGTTGTCACCGCTGTGGTAGCACTTTCGCTCCGGGCATTTAGGGTTGCAGGTAGGGTTGCGGAGCTGCCGCTGTAACGTGTTTGCCGCTGTGGTATCGCTTCCGCTCGGGGCGTGCGGGCGGCTTAATCTCACAGTTCGTGCCGAGTTTCCGGTGTGGGTACAGCGTGTAGCGTTTAGCGTGGGTGCAGTGTTGCTGCTGTGCGAGCTTCACCTCGCATCTGTTTCGCTCTTCCTGCTCCTTTGTGTGCGCCCTAGTGACTGTTTCCTGGAGCGGAGGTTGAAAATGCCTGGCGTCGTGTGTGTGGAGGCGTTTCACTTTCGTTTGTGCCACCAGCGCAATCTACCTTGGCTGCGTTTCTCCCCCACAGGTAGGTGTTGGTTGGCTTAATTTTGGCCTTAGCCTCTTTCGCTGTTGTGCCGGTGCTGCTCTTTGATTATTGCCGCGTTCCTCTGTCTTCCTCCCTTCTCCGCGCTAGCTCTGGCGGGGCTTGGTTCCCGATTTGGTCCTCCCTCCTGCTTGGAGCTTGCTGAGGTGTTCTCAGTTCAGTTCAAAAGTCTTTATTTTGAATATCAATTCATAAAAGACAATACATAGCAAAACACCATTATTTTATAAAACCATTGCATCAATCATTATCTTAAAAGTATACCTCAGTTTAAAAAGATATTAAACAACCAATTCGATAGACAGTTTAATAAAGACTTCAAATTATAATAACAGTCCACTGTGTAAATAGTATAAAAGGATAAACATTTAAAAGACAATAGGGTTTCTAGTTCGAATAATCCAGGCCCAGCCTAGATACTTGGCCACACCAACCACCACCATCTCAGATGTGTTTAAGCGAAATATCCTTATGGCTTCTAAGAACCCTTTGATTTCAAGATTGTTACATATGGGTTTAAGCCATTTCAGCCGCGGAACACGGTAGGCTGGGCATGCAAAGAAAAAGTGACCCAAGCTTTCCGGGTGATTAGGGCACCAAGGACAAGTATGGTTTGTGTTCCCAAGCCATTTGCCAGAAAAGGAATTAACTGGGAGTAATCTGACACGGAACTAATGGTATAGTTTCCGGTCGAGGGTTTTAGTGATCACATCCCAGTAGGATTCTAGAGCGGGGGACAGTTTATGAACCAAAAAATGCCCAGTTAGATTAGAAGCATCCGACTGGGCCACAGCTAGATGTTTTATTGAGGCCCAGTATAAATCCTTAAAGTCCTGTTTGGAGGGAAAAAGGGAAACCCCCGGGTTGGACCAAAGATGGCTAAGACCCATCTCTTCCAGTACAGATTTTACTTCCCTTAACCAGGGGATTTGGGAAGCCCCCCACAATGACCTAACTTCATCCAATTCCTTGGCAAATAGGCTAAGTTCTGGAGTAGTCCAGAGCCGTCGCCATAGGGCCACCAGGTGGAACCGAGCCATGTCATTGAAGGGTTTGCAACCCAAATCTAACAACAATGGTTTGGTGGGTGTAGATTGAGGTAGACCCACCAAATTACGCAAAAATGTGTTTTGTGCCTTAACGAGGAGAGACAGATCTTTATACCCCCACACATCAGCGCCATATAATATGGCAGTATTAATTTTAGCTTCATAAATTTTTATCACCGGGGCAATACGTTTGGTCAGTGATTTTTTTTGCTCCTGTAATAAGCAGCCCGAGAGGCGAACGAACTTTAGATAAAGGGCCTCAATCTGGGGTTTCCAGCTAAATCGGTAGTCCAGGGTCACACCCAAATACGTCATTGAATCCACTTGTTCAATCAGGGTACCATTTAAAGTAATAGAGGTTTTAATGGGACTTTTATTACTAAATACTATGAATTTTGTTTTGTCAGTGTTGATCTGCAGATCATTAACCCTGCAAAACTCAGCAAACCTGCCGAGGGCTAATTGCAACCCTCTACGAGTTTTTGAGAGAAGCAGGGTGTCATCCGCAAAAATCAACATCGGGTATTTAAACCCACCCAGAGATGGTGCATTGGTCGGGGTATCAGAAAAGAATTTTACAACCTGATTGATAAACAAAAGGAATAAGGTAGGTGCCAACACACATCCCTGTCGCACACCGCATGTAACTGGGAAGCTGTCAGTCACCTGACCTTGTTTTCCCTATCTCACTTTGGCAACATTTTCATCGTGAAGTCTAATCACTAGATCAAGAAGTTCAGGTGGTAAACCCATGAGTCTAAGGGATTTCCACAATTTCTCTCTGGGTACTAAATCGAAGGCCGATTTGAGGTCCACAAAGGCGGCATAGATGGCGCCTCCACCCAGCTTGACTACCTTCCAAAACAACATATTAAGTCTAAAGACCTGATCTAGGGTACTGGTGCCTGCTCTAAACACAGCTTGCATAGGGGACAGAATATTTTCTTGCTCCATCCACCCCCGGATTCTCACAAGTACCATCCTGGCAGCTATTTTTTTGATAGAATCTATCAGGCTTATGGGGCGATAATTCCCCGGGGCTGAGCGGTCTCCTTTTTTATATACTGGTAAAATCTCCGCCCCTTTCCAGGAATTCGGAATCCTTGCCCCTGCAGCGATTGCATTCACAAGCATGGTTATGTAAGGAACCCAAATGTCTAAATTCATTTTAAAAAGATCAGAGGGTATTGCATCCATCCCTGGCGCTCTACCTGAATGGACTGTACCCAAAGCGTACTTTGTATCAGAGATATTAAAAACAAGTGAACAATCAGGATTAGGGGGCAAAACTACGTCCATCTCTTGATGGAGATCCTGATTCACATCCGGAGCTCTAAACTGCGATGAGTAGAAAGCCATCCAGTCTTCCACTGAGACATGATTCGCGGGGGTTCTAGAATCTTGGTTCATACCCCACTTAACAATTTCCCAAAACTTAATTTGGTTTGATATTAGGCATGCCGAAAGGAGCTCTGACCAATGGCGGTCCTCCCACTCCTTCTTCGCGGCCCATAGCATTTTTTTATAGGGTAGTCGAGCCGTTCTGATAACTGCAATATCTCTAGATTTGATTGCTAGGATCAGTCTACTATGAGCTACCCTACAGCTTTTATTGTACCATTTGGTCCGAACTTTATCCTTCCTTACTTTTAAAGGGATTGTTAGTAAAGTTTTTAATTCCGCGAAGCACTGATCGTGAAGATCACTAATCTGGGGAATGGTCTCCTGGGAGGATGATGCGACTACCATAGCGGCCAGGGTCTTTGCCACTTCTTCCTCTAAGCCTTTAATTATGGAGGGGTCTGCAACTACCCTAGACCACTTTACTCTTTTTCTGTCATTACACAGTAAAACCTCTGACATTGAGCAGGTGGTAATAGAAGGCCCATCTCCAACGCCAAAAAGCTTAAGGCTCAACGAGAGGGGGTTATGGTCGCTCTCTGGGCGTACCACAACCTCCATATCGATAACCTGGGACCAGAGCTCAAGTTTAATAAGAAAATAGTCGATACGACTTTTACAGACCCCATTGTTAAAGGTCGGTTGGCCTGATTTATCGGAGGGCGTGCGTCCATTAGCAGCACGCAGCCCCCACTCTAAACATAACCCATGCCAATGAAGTGCTGCCTCGGTGCCCTTGACGCCCCTTGTTATTGATAAGGGCGGGATGTCCCATACCATATCTTCATCAGCCCCTAGGTCCTCCCCCACACTGTTCAGAGGCTGAAATGAACTGTTCAAGTCTCCAGCGACCAAAACCAAACTGTCACTGCCTATTCTCCTAAAGAGTGAGTCCAAGTCATCTATAACTGACTGTTTGCGACCTCCAGGGCGTTCTCTAGCATAAATATTTATGAGAACTATGTCCTTATTATTACCACTACTACACTTAACACACAGGAGGTCCGGATTGTCTACCGAAATCTCCAATAGACTAAACCCCAAAGACTGTCTTATCCATACCACTAACCCTCCTGAGGGTCTACCCTTAGGGCCCTGAATAGCCGGCTTGTAAAAGTTAAGGTACCCTACCCTATGAATCGGGGTAACTGCCCAACTTTCCTGTAGGATGACGATATCAAAGGAGTCAATAAAATCAACCCAATCTTCACTATCTATACGACCCCTTAGTCCTGCCATATTCCAGGAAACTATTTTAGCTATCCCCACTTGATTGCTAGATGGGGCTACCACTAGGGTACATTTATCCTCTAACAGTTCAGCATTCACCCTCAACAGGGGACCAGATCTCTGGGGAGGTGAATTAAGGTGTACATCTGCATAGTCCTTACTATTACCCTCCTCAGTGGTCGGTTGGCTACAACCCATGGAATCCATACTACTGGGACTATCTGGACCATAGACATACCCCAGTCAATCAACACATTCCAACCCTGACAATGGATCAAACCTGTTTGAGAGACACGGGTAAAAAGGCGAGTTGAGAAACCTCTCCTCCACATTTCTCCCCACCAGTCTATGAGGAGGAAAGTTTCTGGTAGGGGGCGGGCCATGCCGTTTTGGGTAGAAGTAAGACAAGCTTAAGGAGTGTACATCCACTGTTCTTCCAAATCTTGCCTCTCTACGAATATAATCAACCACCCATGGATCCCGGAAGTTTATTAAAATACAAGCGCCTTCCAAATCCTTTGGGCAATAACCCACCCAATCAACTCTACGGACTGTCAGTATCTTTGTAGAAGATGAGGGTGGAAGGGGACGATTTTTGTTAAGCCAGAAGGCTACTTTATTCATAAGATCTCCATGTGATTCTGATTGTCTATCCCTTAAGGGTGCAACACCTGTCAGGACAATGGTGTAAGGTGTGGCATCAAATGGTAGATCTGCTGGGGGAGGCCCTCTTCTAGTAACTCTCTTCGAGGGTTGTGAACGCCCTGCTGCGACACTAGTACTGGATTTTTGGTGGGGGGTTGATTTAGAACTGCCTACCCCTGAGGTGGAAGCCTGTGCGGAACTCACAGGTTTAGGGGCAGATAACAGCGGTAACCCATGGGATTTAAAGCTAGCCTTCTTGGGTAAAGCAGTTTGGATAACCGGGGTGGAGGGTAAATTTGGTGCACTAAGCGTCTTCGAGGTCCTGGCCTTAGAGACTGGTCTCGAGTCGCTAACATTTGACGGTGCCCCCGTAGAAGTAGCCTTGGTAATAATATCAGAGTGGCCTGGGGGTTTTGGGTTAGTAAAGCCAGAACCACTAGAAGAGACCGATTGCTTGGGCTGCTGGCTAACCAGTTTTTTAAGTAGACAAGAATTATCTTTAATGTTGGTCTCTAGGTTGTCAATTTTTAAATTCATAAGTCTAGTTCTCTCTAGTACCGGGAGTAAAAGTGTCTTAATTAGAATTTCCATTTGTGCTAGCAAGTCAGCATTATTCACATTCATATTTACTATGCTAGTAAGAGGAACCCCTGTAGTGGTAGAAGCAGATGTGATGGTACCACCGGATGGGATAGTGGGTAAAGGATCATCCCTTGAAAGGAGGGTTTCAGACACACACAATGATGGACTAACGGTTTTGGGTGCCTTTGAAACTCCCCCTTTCTGCCGGCATTTATTACGCTTCCTTTCACCAGGGCGATTCACCTCCAGAGTCTCCTCTTCAGAGGAGGAGTCTAGTAGTGAGGGTGTAGCAGAAAGAGCACTATCCTCTACACCACTCACGGATGAGTCTGAATCACCAGGGTTATCATCAGAGATACAATGCAGTAAAGGGGAACCTTCAGTATCATTATGTATCTCAACAGGAACAAGAACCAGATTAGGGGGAGGTAGTTGGTTAGGTGTGGGGCTTGGAACTGTAACAATGTGCCCCAAAGAAGAACGTTTCCCATTTATTAAATCTAAAGACAACCTTTTTTCAACAAAAGCAATTTCTTTTTCCAATATACCCGTAGCTTTTGTTATAAAGGCATCTAATGGGCCTGAAACCACCCCCTTTGAAGTCTGAAGTGCAACAGAACGATCTCTCCCCGAATGTAGGGGCATTTTAGTAATTAAGCGAGGTATGCAGCCAAAATACAAAACTTGCAAACCCAGATGACACCCAACAGCAACAACAACAATATGGGCGACTGAGCCGCTTGACCAACTAATAGTCAGATTCACCAGGGCTTGTCCAAGACCAAAGAGGGTGGCCCAGCCCGGCCTCCTTTGGCCCCAGACGGCCACAATCGGTCCCGCCCTTGTCCCGGGCTTCTCCCGGGACGCTCCCACGTGCTCCCGCGTCGCGGGGATACCACTTTACTTAAGTACGTGATCTGTCAAGGTGAAGGCTGGGCGTGGCTAGCAGGGAAGCCGGCCAGGTGACGGGAGGCGAGGGTTAGCCGGGACTTCTGGGATTCGAAGTCCGGTCCCAATTGTTTGCAGCCCTGCAGCACGGAGATTGCCTTTCAAGCTAGTCCAGAGTCCCCTCAAGGCAGAGAGCAGCGCAGCGGGACCCGCAAGTTGTTAATGAAAAAACGGCTAGGAGAGCCCACACGAACTGCCAGCAAGGTCCTACAGTGTCCCCCTGAGGTGTTCTATTATGCCTGCATGCATGGGCCGCTCTTGGGATGTGCTGGGCTGGGTTTTGCTGCGAGCTCACCTCCTCTCCCTTTTGCTGCTTGCGGCTATGTCTCCCGCCGCGGACATCTGGGCGCCATTTTGCCTCTCGTCTCTGTTTCCCGCCCAGAGGGTTTAAAGGTCTGTATTTCCTTCCTTGGCTACTTTCCCCTTCGTTTTCCCAGCTCCGCTTGTCGCCTGTGGGTTCCGATGTCTGAATCTGGCTTCTTGTGCTTGTTTATTTTCTGTTTGGCTGGTGAATCTCGCCGTTGTTGGCTTCGGGACTGTGGAGCTGACGGACTCAGACGACCGTCCTCATTGCCGTCCAAGCCACGCCCCTCGTGGCCCTTTCTTCAAAGATCTTTTTAGATGGAAAATCTACAGTGTGCGAGTGTACGGCATCCACGCGCTCCACCCGGCTCTCATCCGAACAGCCCAGCGCGTCCCAGATTTCCAACAACCGTGCCAAGGCGAGCTGCACACTGCTCACCATCTGCGAGGAGAGCACATCACTTCGACTTATGCGCTTTTCTGCTGCTTCTATCTTGGTATTTGTGCTGTGGATGTCTGCTCTTATCGCTGCTAGTTCCAGCACCATATTGTCTATCGTGAGTTTTGTTTCTTTTGCCACTGCGTTTCCTTCGTTGACCCTTTTGAAGATTGTCTCTAGAGTAGTCCCCTCATTTTTGAGCTTCATCTCCAACTCCGAAATATCTTTCCTGGGCTTTTTCTGGTCTCAGGCCGTTTTCCCCTCTTGTCCCGCCAAGGCGCTGAGGCCTCTCCTTGTTTGGAGGCTGCCTAGTCTGCCTCCCTTCTGGGTTGCGGTTAGGGCTGTGGTTGAGTGTCTTTTGTGCCGGAATTGCGTTGTATGTGCGGTACCTTGTGGGTTGTATGTTTCTGGTTCTTGTATTTCCTTTTTGCCCCTGCCAGCGCGTGCTTTGTCTCCTTCGTTTCTGCGCGACCTTGAGTGGTATTTCCCCTGGTTGAAGCGGGACTGGGCGCTATTTGGTTGTGGAGCTGTGCCCCCGTGTTTTGTTTGTTGGCTTCCTGTATTGACCAGGGGTCGCTCGTTCCTGTTGTGCCCATTTGCCCTCCCTTCGCTGGTTTCCTGGGCACGATGTGTTTAGGGTAGGTGTTGCCTCTGTGGCGTGTTTGTTGGGTTTCCGTTCACCACCGCCACCGGCGCTGTGCACTCCCCTGCCTTGCCCCTGTCAGGCTGCCCCCGCTGTTCCGGTCGTTGTCACAGCTGTGGTAGCGATGTGGTAGCGCTTTCGCTCCGGGCGTTTAGGATTGCAGGTAGGGTTGCGGTGCTGCCGCTGTAACGTGTTCGCCGCTGTGGTATCGCTTCAACTCGGGGCGTGCGGGCGGCTCAATCTCACAGTTCGTGCCGCATTTCCGGCGTGAGTACAGCGTGTAGCGTTTAGCGTGGGTGCAGTGTTGCTGCTGTGCGAGCTTCACCTCGCATCTGTTTCGCACTTCCTGCTCCTTTGTTTGCGCCCTAGTGACTGCTTCCGGGAGCGGCGGTTGAAAATGGCTGGCGTCGTGTGTGTGGAGTGCTTTCACTTTTGTTTGTGCCGCCAGCGCAATCTACCTTGGCTGCGTTTCTCCCCCACCGGTAGGTGTTGGTTGGCTTAATTTTGGCCTTAGCCTCTTTCGCTGTTGTGCCGGTGCTGCTCTTTGATTATTGCCGCGTTCCTCTGTCTTCCTCCCTTTCTATGCGCTAGCTCTGGCGGGGCTTGGTTCCCGATTCGGTCCTCCCTCCTGCTTGGAGCTTGCTGAGGTGTTCTATGATGCCTGCATGCGTGGGCGGCTCTTGGGATATGCTGCGCTGGGTTTTGCTGCGAGCTCACCTCCTCTCCCTTTCGCTGCTTGCGGCTATGTCTCCCGCCGCGGGCATCTGGGCGCCATTTTGCCTCTCGTCTCTGTCTTCCACCCGGAGGGTTTAAAGGTCTGTATTTCCTTCCTTGACTATTTTCCCCTTGGTTTTCCCGGCTCCGCTTGTCACCTGTGAGTTCCGATGTCTGAATCTGGCTTCTTGTGCTTGTTTATTTTCTGTTTGGCTGGCGAATCTCGCCGTTGTTGGCTTTGGGACTGCGGAGCTGACAAACTCAGACGACCGTCCTCATTGCCGTCCAGGCACGCCCCTCGTGGCCTTTTCTTCAATGATCATTTTAGATGGAAAATCTAAAGTGTGCGAGTGCACGGCATCCACGCGCTCCACCCGGCTCTCATCTGAACAGCCCAGCGCGTCCCAGATTTCAGACAACCGTGCCAAGGCGAGCTGCACACTGCTCACCATCTACGAGGAGAGCACAATGCTTCAACGTATGCGCTTTTCCGCTGCTTCGATCTTGGTATTGGTGCTGTGGAGGTCTGCTCTATCGCTGCTAGTTCCAGCTGCATATTGTCTATCGTGAGTTTTGTTTCTTTTGCCACTGCGTTTCCTTTGTTGACCCTTTTGAGGATTGTCTCTAGAGTAGTCATTTTTGAGCTTCATCTGCGACTCCGAAATATCTTTCCTGGGCTTTTTCTGGTTTCCGGCCGTTTTCCCCTCTTGTCCCGCCATTGCGCTGAGGCCTCTCCTTGTTTGGAGGCTGCCTAGTCTGCCTCCCTTCTGGGTTGCGGTTAGGGCTGTGGTTGAGTCTGTCTTTTGTGCCGGAATTGCGTTGTATGTGCGGTACCTTGTTGGTTGCATGTTTCTGGTTCTTGTTTTTGATTTTGCCCCCTGTGAGGAGGTGGCCTGATATGCAGTGCTCTCTATTCTAGTGAACACTATGTATCAGTCCAGCAACCCTTATTGATGATTGGTTGTAAGTCAACCTTATAGACCAGCTATCCTAGTAGCGTGGATACGAGCAGTCTAAGGCTAAAGACTCGAGAGGGCGTGTTAAGCCAGCTGTTATACCACACATATGCCCCTTGAACACCAAGTGAAAGGACACCACACAAGTGTTATGAAAATAAACAGTGTATTTATTTAAATCACAACAGCCCTGTACTCTTTATGAGGACAGGGTACTAAGCACAAAACAAAACTCTTATAAAAATACTTAAGTTAGCACAGTATACACAAATGCCCGAGGTGCACGGAAAACCATATACTTGAAAAGTGGAATGCGAAATTACTAGCAGGTAAGTACAGTACTAATAGGCTTTGGAATCGCTAGGACTTGACTATAGAATCGTTAGATTACTTCTAGGGGACCCAGGGGACTCGGGTGCAGAGTGTGCACTCTCACGCGTGATGCTGGACAAAGTCTATGGTAGCTAGTAATGACAAAGTTAGTGTTCTCGGGCGAACCCGACCTGGTAGGAGGAAAACGAAAGTGGATTCTGACCCTTGGATAGTGAGGCTATGCTGGGGCACCGAAATGCCGAAGTTACCTAGCCCAGGGGCTGCAGCTGCATAGGACTCAAAAGACATCGGGAATCCTCGTTGCCGGACCAGGAGCCTGGAAGAAAGAAGTTGCTGGCAGGCGACCAGTGAAGAAAGTTCGGTGGATCCAAGCCTGGATCGATGGAAGATGACACCTGAAAGCAGAGGGGACCAAGTTCGAGACTACTAGCCAGTAGTCAGTGGGCACCAGGAGGGCACCGGATGGTAGCCACCTCGACTAGGTGAGTGGGTGACGCTGTGCTCGAAGATCTCACGGACCAGGAGGCGTTGTCGGCGACCAGGATGGAGGAGCGAGCTGTCCCACGAAGATAGAAGCTGTCGGCGTCGCTGGACCCAGGATTGGGCAACAAAGCCTTGGCAAATTCAAGCCCACGCGGTGGACCTAAAATGGCGTCTGGAGTGGACCAGGAGGGTCCGGGGTGCTTCTCTTGAAGAAGGAAGCAAGGGCCAGTCTGGAGCAACCAGACCAGCAGCAGTGATGTCGTCGGACGTCGTTCAGAAGGCCACAAGCCAGCCGGCTAGTAGCCAAACAACGCGGTGCACAGCAAACAGCAGAAGGGCCCCACGCAGATCGTGGAGATGCAGGGAGGCTGATCTTGGGTGCTGGAGCTGCGCAGGGTTGGGGCTTCTCGGACCCCAAAGCACTTACCAGTGGAAGACTCGGTGGGCTTGTTACAAAGAAGTCGTGCAGTCTTGGCGATCATCGGTCCCTCGAGGTCTTGTCGCACTCACAGTTCTCAGCTTTGCTGTAGAGGTGAGTAGAGGTCAGAGGTGCCAGGGAAGCCGGGTCTCGTCGAGCTGGGTCGTCGGATTCGTGATGAAGGACTTGCAGCAGACCGCAGTGTTCTTAGGATGGTGCCTGCGGATGCAGGGTGACTACTCCTTAGCCACAAGGGAGAATCTTGATGAAGAAATCTTGAAGTCCTTTTGAATAAAGTCGTGTCTTGATTCCAAAGATGATCTAATTTGAACAGGGGGCCCGCTCCCATCTTTGTACTAAAAAAAGGGGCTGACCCGGTGACTAGGTCCTGCCTATGGGTGGGACCAGGAGGGGGGTGGTTACACCCCTCTGCCATGCCGGACTTTCCCCAGGCCAGGGGCTGGTGTGCCCCTGGAACTGGTTCTGATCGGCCTATGCGTAGTGAGCACCGGGGTGCCACTCAGCAGTCACCTTCCTGAAAAGCCCTGCCTACCCAGGATACACAAAACCATGTCTGAGACGGTGCTAGTACCGCCCCTGACAGGAAACCCTTTGTCCAGGCTCCCCTCGCTGGAAGGACTCCCAGCTGTAGGGGGTCAGACTCGTGTCTGTGGTGGCAGCATCCATTTTGTGGAGCTGAGGCTTCGTTTAACTTTAACCGGGGTTCACAGTTACATACATGTCGTGTCCCTCTAGAAGGGTGGAATGCTAACCCCGTCGCCAGAATTGGTTGATTCCGCAAGCTGCAGACAGGCTCAGCTCATGCCAGAGTACCATCTTACACGATTCCAAGCACTCTGCCTTCAGGATTGTTAAGGCCTGCCATAGGAGTGACTGATAGGAATCTGTGTGTCCATTTTAGGGTTAGATATAGGTATACCATATCTACAGCAAAGTGTGGTTACACGACTTTGCCCCAGCTGTCATGCAGCCAGTTGTGTCAAATTTAGGAGGCCAGCCAGGGGTGGCATAATACATGCTGCAGCCCCTGGCAGCCCTGGGTACACACATGCCCTGAGTTACAGGGTCTGATAGGGTGGCCCAGTACCAATTGGAAATGCACCTAGGGTACATGGAATCATTTTAAAGAGAGAGCAGTAGGCCTGGGGTCCTGATTGGCAGGGTCCCAGGTCGACTATGTCCAAAACCAGCTAAAACACAGGGCAAAAAGTTGGGGGCAACCATAGTCAGGATGTACCTTCCTACACCCCCTGCCAGCGCGTGCTTTGTCTTGTTCGTTTCTGCGCGACCTGGAGTAGTATTTCCCCTGGTTGGAGCGGGACTGGTCGCTATTTGGTTGTGGAGCTGTGCCCCCGTGTTTTGTTCGTTGGCTTCCTGTATTGACCAGGGGTCGCTCGTTCCTGCTGTGCCCATTTGCCCTCCCTTCGCTGGTTTCCTGGGCACGATGTGTTTAGGGTAGGTGTTGCCTCTGTGGCGTGTTTGTTGGGTTTCCGTTCGCCACCGGCGCTGTGCACTCGCCTGCCTTGCCCCTGTCAGGCTGCCCCTGCTGTTCCGGTCGTTGTCACAGCTGTGGTAGCGATGTGGTAGCGCTTTCGCTCCGGGCGTTTTAGGATTGCAGGTAGGGTTGCGGTGCTGCCGCTGTAACGTGTTTGCCGCTGTGGTATCGCTTCCACTCGGGGCGTGCGGGTGGCTCAATCTCACAGTTCGTGCTGCATTTCCGGTGTGAGTACAGCGTGTAGCGTTTAGCGTGGGTGCAGTGTTGCTGCTGTGCGAGCTTCACCTCGCATCTGTTTCGCACTTCCTGCTCCTTTGTTTGCGCCCTAGTGACTGCTTCCGGGAGCGGCGGTTGAAAAAGGCTGGCGTCGTGTGTGTGGAGTGCTTTCACTTTTGTTTGTGCCGCCAGCGCAATCTACCTTGGCTGCGTTTCTCCCCCACCGGTAGGTGTTGGTTGGCTTAATTTTGGCCTTAGCCTCTTTCGCTGTTGTGCCGGTGCTGCTCTTTGATTATTGCCGCGTTCCTCTGTCTTCCTCCCTTTCTATGCGCTAGCTCTGGTGGGGCTTGGTTCCCGATTTGGTCCTCCCTCCTGCTTGGAGCTTGCTGAGGTGTTCTATTATGCCTGCATGCGTGGGCGGCTCTTGGGATGTGCTGCGCTGGGTTTTGCTGCGAGCTCACCTCCTCCCCCTTTTGCTGCTTGCAGCTATGTCTCCCGCCGCGGGCATCTGGGTGCCATTTTGCCTCTCGTCTCTGTCTTCCACCCGGAGGGTTTAAAGGTCTGTATTTCCTTCCTTGACTATTTTCCCCTTGGTTTTCCCGGCTCCGCTTGTCACCTGTGAGTTCCGATGTCTGAGTCTGGCTTCTTGTGCTTGTTTATTTTCTGTTTGGCTGGCGAATCTCGCCGTTGTTGGCTTCGGGACTGTGGAGCTGACGGACTCAGACGACCGTCCTCATTGCCGTCCAGGCCGGCCCCTCGTGGCCTTTTCTTCAATGATCATTTTAGATGGAAAATCTACAGTGTGCGAGCGCACGGCATCCATGCGCTCCACCCGGCTCTCATCTGAACAGCCCAGCGCGTCCCAGATTTCCGACAACCGTGCCAAGGCGAGCTGCACACTGCTCACCATCTGCGAGGAGAGCACATCACTTCGACTTATGCGCTTTTCCGCGGCTTCTATCTTGGTATTGGTGCTGTGGTTGTCTGCTCTTATCGCTGCTAGTTCCAGCACCATATTGTCTATCGTGAGTTTTGTTTCTTTTGCCTCTGCGTTTCCTTCGTTGACCCTTTTGAGGATTGTCTCTAGAGTAGTCGCCTCAGTTTTGAGCTTCATCTGCGACTCCGAAATATCTTTCCTGGGCTTTTTCTGGTCTCCGGCCGTTTTCTCCTCTTGTCCCGCCATTGCGCTGAGGCCTCTCCTTGTTTGGAGGCTGCCTAGTCTGCCTCCCTTCTGGGTTGCGGTTAGGGCTGTGGTTGAGTCTGTCTTTTGTGCCGGAATTGCTTTGTATGTGCGGTACCATGTGGGTTGTATGTTTCTGGTTCTTGTTTTTGATTTTGCCCCGCCAGCGCGTGCTTTGTCTTGTTCGTTTCTGCGCGACCTGGAGTAGTATTTCCCCTTGTTGGAGCGGGACTGGGTCCTATTTGGTTGTGGAGCTGTGCTCCGGTGTTTTGTAAGTTGGCTTCCTGTATTGAACAGTGGTCGCTTGTTCCTGTTGTGCCCATTTGCCCTCCCTTCGCTGGTTTCCTGGGCACACTGTGTTTAGGGTAGGTGTTGCCTCTGTGGCGTGTTTGTAGGGGTTTCCGTTCACCACCGCCACCGGCGCTGTGCACTCGCCTGCCTTGCCCCTCTCAGGCTGACCCCCCTGTTCCGGTCGTGGTCACCGCTGTGGTAGCACTTTCGCTCCGGGCATTTAGGGTTGCAGGTAGGGTTGTGGAGCTGCCGCTGTAACGTGTTTGCCGCTGTGGTATCGCTTCCGCTCGGGCGTGCGGGCGGCTCAATCTCACAGTTCGTGCCGAGTTTCCGGTGTGGGTACAGCGTGTAGCGTTTAGCGTGGGTGCAGTGTTGCTGCTGTGCGAGCTTCACCTCGCATCTGTTTCGCCCTTCCTGCTCCTTTGTTTGCACCCTAGTGACTGCTTCCGGGAGCGGCGGTTGAAAATGCCTGGCGTCGTGTGTGTGGAGGCGTTTCACTTTCGTTTGTGCCACCAGCGCAATCTACCTTGGCTGCGTTTCTCCCCCACAGGTAGGTGTTGGTTGGCTTAATTTTGGCCTTAGCCTCTTTCGCTGTTGTGCCGGTGCTGCTCTTTGATTATTGCTGCGTTCCTCTGTCTTCCTCCCTTCTCCGCGCTAGCTCTGGCGGGGCTTGGTTCTCGATTCGGTCCTCCCTCCTGCTTGGAGCTTGCTGAGGTGTTCTCAGTTCAGTTCAAAAGTCTTTATTTCGAATATCAATTCATAAAAGACAATACATAGCAAAACACCATTATTTTATAAAACTATTGCATCAATCATTATCTTAAAAGTATACCTCAGTTTAAAAAGATATTTAACAACCAATTTGATAGACAGTTTAATAAAGACTTCAAATTATAATAACAGTCCACTGTGTAAATAGTATAAAAGGATAAACATTTAAAAGACAATAGGGTTTCTAGTTCGAATAATCCAGGCCCAGCCTAGATACTTGGCCACACCAACCACCACCATCTCAGATGTGTTTAAGCGAAATATCCTTATGGCTTCTAAGAACCCTTTGATTTCAAGATTGTTACATATGGGTTTAAGCCATTTCAGCCGCGGAACACGGTAGGCTGGGCATGCAAAGGAAAAGTGACCCAAGCTTTCCAGGTGATTAGGGCACCAAGGACAAGTATGGTTTGTGTTCCCAAGCCATTTGCCAGAAAAGGAATTAACTGGGAGTAATCCGACACGGAACTGATGGTATAGTTTCCGGTCGAGGGTTTTAGTGATCACATCCCAGTTGGATTCTAGAGCGGGGGACAGTTTATGAACCAAAAAATGCCCAGTTAGATTAGAAGCATCCGACTGGGCCACAGCTAGATGTTTTATTGAGGCCCAGTATAAATCCTTAAAGTCCTGTTTGGAGGGAAAAAGGGAAACCCCCGGGTTGGACCAAAGATGGCTAAGACCCATCTCTTCCAGTACAGATTTTACTTCCCTTAACCAGGGGATTTGGGAAGCCCCCCACAATGACCTAACTTCATCCAATTCTTTGGCGAATAGGCTAAGTTCTGGAGTAGTCCAGAGCCGTCGCCATAGGGCCACCAGGCGGAACCGAGCCATGTCATTGAAGGGTTTGCAACCCAAATCTAACAACAATGGTTTGGTGGGTGTAGATTGAGGTAGACCCACCAAATTACGCAAAAATGTGTTTTGTGCCTTAACGAGGAGAGACAGATCTTTATACCCCCACACATCAGCGCCATATAATATGGCAGTATTAATTTTAGCTTCATACATTTTTATCACCGGGGCAATACGTTTGGTCAGTGATTTTTTTTGCTCCTGTAATAAGCAGCCCGAGAGGCGAACGAACTTTAGATAAAGGGCCTCAATCTGGGGTTTCCAGCTAAATCGGTAGTCCAGGGTCACACCCAAATACGTCATTGAATCCACTTGTTCAATCAGGGTACCATTCAAAGTAATAGAGGTTTTAATGGGACTTTTATTGCTAAATACCATGAATTTTGTTTTGTCAGTGTTGATCTGCAGATCATTAACCCTGCAAAACTCAGCAAACCTGCCGAGGGCTAATTGCAACCCTCTACGAGTTTTTGAGAGAAGCAGGGTGTCATCCGCAAAAATCAACATCGGGTATTTAAACCCACCCAGAGATGGTGCATCGGTCGGGGTATCAGAAAAGAATTTTACAACCTGATTGATAAACAAAACGAATAAGGCAGGTGCCAACACGCATCTCTGTCGCACACCACGTGTAACTGGGAAGCTGTCAGTCACCTGACCTTGTTTTCCCCATCTCACTTTGGCAAAATTTTCATCGTGAAGTCTAATCACTAGATCAAGAAGTTCAGGTGGTAAACCCATGAGTCTAAGGGATTTCCACAATTTCTCTCTGGGTACTAAATCGAAGGCCGATTTGAGGTCCACAAAGGCGGCATAGATGGTGCCTCCACCCAGCTTGACTACCTTCCAAAACAACATATTAAGTCTAAAGACCTGATCTAGGGTACTGGTGCCTGCTCTAAACCCAGCTTGCATAGGGGACAGAATATTTTCTTGCTCCATCTGTGAGAAGTTGGCCCGATATGCAACGTTCGCTATTCTAGCGACCGCTATGTATCGTTCCAACGACCCTTATGGTGTTTGGTTGTAAGTCAACCTATAGACCAGCTATCCTAGTAGCGTGGATACGAGCAGTCTAAGGCTAAAGACTCGAGAGGGCGCGTTAAGCCAGCTGTTTACCACACCTGTACCCCTTGAACACCCAGTGAAAGGACACCACACAAGTGTTATGAAAATAAACAGTATATTTATTAAGAATCACAACAGCCCTGTACTCTTTATGAGGACAGGGTACTAAGCACAAACCAAATCTCTTTAGCAAATACTTCAAGTGCACAGTTTAAAACAAGTGTCCGAGGACACGGAAAGGTTAAGGTCTCGGGCGGACCCGATAAGGCAAGTCGGAAGCGAGGGACTCGGGACCCTAGAGTAAGGAGGCTATGCAGGCACCGAAATGCCGAATTACCTAGCCACGAGGGCTGCGGCTGCACAAGTCTTTCAGGCGTCGGGGTCTTCGCTGACGAGCCAGGAGCCGGAAGAAAAGAAGTTGCTGGCCGGCGACCAGTGCTGAATAGTTCGTAGAGATCCAAGCCTGGATCGGAGATTGATGAAACCTGAAAGCAGAGGGGACCAAGTTCGTACTACTAGCCAGTAGTGAGAGGGTACCAGGAAGGCACCGGTTGGCCGTCACCTCGACTAGGTGAGTGGGCGACGCTAGGCTCTGCAGTCTCACGGACCAGGAGGCGTTGTCGGCGACCACGGTGGAGGTGCGAGCTGTCCCACGGAGGATGATGCTGTCGGCGTCGCTGGGCCCAGGATGGGGCAACAAGCCTTGGCAGATCTCAGGGCCACGTGGTGGGCCTAAGATGGCGTCTTGAGTGGACCAGGAGGGTCCGGGGTGCTTCTCGGAAAGATGGAAGCAAGGGCCAGTCTGGAGCAACCAGACCAGCAGTGATGATTCTCGGATGTCGTCAAAGAAGGGCACAAGCCAGCGGCTAGTGACCAGACAACGTGCTGAGCAGCGAGCAGAAGGGCCCCACGCAGATCGTGGAGATGCTGGGAGACTGCACTTCGGTGCTGGAGCGGCTCAGGGTCGGGGCTTCTCGGACCCCAGAGCACTCACCAGAGAGTTACCTCGATGGTCGTGCTGGTTAAGAGCGTGCAGGTTCTGATGATGGCCGGTCCCTCGAGGTCTCGTCGCACCCACAGATCACAGCTGAGCTGATGACGTGGGTAGAGGTCAGAGGTGCCAGGGAAGCCCGTTCTCGTCGAGCTGGGCCGTCGGATTCCTTGAGGAAGGACTTACAGCAAACCGCAGAGTTCTTAGATGGTGCCCGCTGATGCAGGGTGACTACTCCTTAGCCACAAGGGAGAAATCTTGAGAAGAGTCTTGAAGTCCTTTCGTAGAAAGTATTCTTGATTCAAAGATGATCTAATTTGGAAGGGTCCCCGCTCCGGCCTTTATTCTAAAGAAAGGGGTGGGTACATGACTAGGTCCTGCCCTAAGGGTGGGACCAGGAAGGGGGGTAGTTACACCCCTCTCCCCTGCCGGACTTTCCCCAGGCCAGGGCTGTCGCCCCTGGAACTGGTTCTAGCCGGCAGATGCGTAGTGAGCACCGGGGTGCCACTCCGCAGTCACCTTCTCGCCAAAGCCCTACCTACCCAGAATACACAAACCCTGTCTGGGACGGTGCGAACACCGCCCTCGACAGGAAACCCTTTGTCCAAGCGCTCCTCGCTGGAAGGACTCCCAGCAGCAGGAGGTCAGACTCGTGTCTGTGGTGGCAGCATCCATTTTGTGGAGCTGAGGCTTTCGTTAACTTTAACCGGGGTTCACAGTTACGTACATGTCGTGTCCCTCTAGAAGGGTGGAATGCTAACCTCATCGCCAGAATTGGTGAGAGGGCAGCACCCCGATTCGTATGACACCTTACTCGACATGTCTTGATAACGCGGCACCGAAGTTACCGATGTGGTACGCGTTATCATGGAACAGCCATTGGGTTCTTTGTCCGCAAGCTGCAACCGGGCTCGGCTCGGGCCAGAGCACAGTTCACACGAGCCCACGCACTCTGCCTTCAGGATTGTCAAGGCCTGCCATAGGAGTGACTGATAGGAACTCGGGTGTCCATTGTGTGGTTAGATATAGGGCTACTATATCTAAAGCAAAGGGTGATTACATGACTTCGCCCCAGCTGTCATGCAGCCAGTTGTGTCAAATTTAGGAGGCCAGCCAGGGGTGGCATAATACATGCTGCAGCCCCTGGCGGCCCTGGGTACACCTACGCCCTGCTTACGGGGTCTGATAAGGTGGCCCAGTACCAATTGGTAAATGCACCTAGGGTACATCTCGTAATTTAGAAAGAGAACAGCCAGGCTGTGGGTCTGATTGGCAGGCCCACGGCCAGAGAAAGTCGTAAACCAGTGAAACAAAAGCAAAAAATCTGGGTGATCATAGGATTGCAGACCCTACTCTCCTACATGACCCCCCCCCAAACGTCGGAACAATTAGCTAACCTTGACCAGGTGAGTCTTCTTGTTCTAAGTGGAAGTATCTGGAGAGCCCATAGGCATTGCCATGATCAGTACCAGGTCTATGTTCCACTGTAAAGTCCATCCCCTGTAGGGAAATGGACCACCTAAGCAGTTTGGGGTTTTCACCCTTCATCTGATTTAGCCACAAGAGGGGCTTATGGTCGGTCTGAATCTTGAAGTGAGTGCCAAACAAGTATGGCCTCAGCTTCTTCAGGGCCCAAACCACAGCAAAGGCCTCCCTCTCAATAGCTGACCAATTCTTCTCTCTAGGGGTCAGCCTTCTGCTTATAAAAGCAATGGGCTGGTCTTGACCATCAAAATTCAGTTGAGATAGAACAGCTCCCACACCCAACTCAGAAGCATCTGTTTGGACAATGAATGGTTTGGAGTAGTCCGGACTCTTGAGGATAGGCGCCGTGCACATGGCCTGCTTTAGGTCATCGAATGCTTTTTGACAGCTCGCTGTCCACTGAACCTTTTTTGGCATTTTCTTACTTGTCAGTTCATTTAATGGTGTCACGATGGAACCATAGTTCCTGACAAACTTCCTATAGTAACCAGTCAGGCCCAAGAAAGCTCGAACCTGAGTCTGGGTGGTTGGAGGAGCCCAGTCCCTGATCGACTGTATCTTGCTCTCCAGTGGCTGAACCTGGCCTCCACCTACAAGGTGGCCCAGGTATACAACCTGTGTCTGCCCTATCTGGCACTTGGTGGCCTTGATAGTGAGACCTGCTGCTTGCAGCGCCTCTAACGTCTTCCGCAGGTGGACCAGGTGATCCTCCCAGGTGGAGCTAAAGACAGCAATATCGTCAAGATACGCCGCACAGAAGTCATCCAGCCCAGTAAGGACTTGATTCACCAACCGTTGGAAGGTGGCAGGTGCATTTTTCAGACCAAAGGGCATCACCACGAACTGATAATGCCCACCAGGGGTTGAAAATGCGGTTTTAGGCTTGGCGTCCTCAGCTAACCTGATTTGCCAATACCCAGCTGTCAGGTCAAACGTACTTAAGTAGTTGGCCGAAGCCAATCTATCGATAAGCTCGTCTGCCCTTGGTATTGGGTGGGCGTCAGTCTTAGTGACTGCATTGAGACCCCTGTAGTCTACGCAAAACCTCATCTCTCTCTTACCACCCTGGGTGTGAGGTTTCGGCACTAGAACTACGGGACTAGCCCAAGGGCTATCCGAGGGTTCAATGACTCCCAGCTCCAACATTTTCTGCACTTCATTCTTGATGCAGTCTCTAACGTGATCAGGCTGCCTGTAGATTTTACTCTTGACGGGCAAGCTGTCACCAGTGTCAACCTCATGGGTGCACCAATCGGTCTGACTGGGTGTTAGAGAGAACATATGTCGGAACGACTGAAGAACCTGTTTACAGTCGCTCTGTTGATGTTCGGAGAGGCTGCCACAAAAGACAACACCATCTACCGAGCCATCGTCAGGATTCTGAGTGAGCAGGTCGGGGAGAGGGTCACTCTCCTCTTCCTGTCCCTCATCTAGGGCCATGAGCAAACTCATGTCCTTCCTGTCGACATATGCTTTTAGCCTGTTGACATGAAGCACCCTGTGGGGGCTCCGGGGAGTTCCCAGGTCGACCAGGTAGGTGACCTCTCCCTTTTTCTCCAGGATGGTGTAGGGCCCGGACCATTTGTCCTTGAGTGCTGCTGGGGCCACTGGCTCCAACACCCACACCTTCTGTCCGGGCTGGTAAACAGTCAAGACAGCCTTTTGGTCATGCCAAGCTTTTTGGAGTTCTTGGCTGGCCTTAAGGTTTTCAGATGCCTTTTCCATGTATTCAGCCATCCGCGAGCGGAGGCCAAGCACATAGTCCACTATGTTGGCTGCAGGCTTTTTGAGAGGTCTCTCCCATCCTTCCTTCACCAAACACAGGGGTCCCCTTACAGGATGCCCGTACAAAAGTTCAAAAGGGCTGTAGCCAACCCCCTTCTGTGGGACTTCTCTGTAGGCGAACAAGAGGCAGGGGATCAGGACGTCCCATCTACGCCGAAGCTTTTCCGGTAGTCCATGAATCATCCCTTTTAGGGTCCTGTTGAATCTCTCAACAAGCCCATTGCATTGTGGATGATAGGGTGTAGTGAACTTGTAGTTGACACCACATTCCCTCCACATAGCAGTTAAGTAGCTCGACATAAAGTTTGCACCTCTGTCGGAGACGACCTCCTTAGGGAAGCCCACTCTGGAGAACACTCCAACTAGGGCTCGTGCCACAACAGGTGCTGTAGTGGTCCTAAGGGGAATAGCTTCAGGATACCTGGTGGCATGATCCACTACCACCAGTATAAACTTGTGCCCTGATGCTGTTGGTGGTTCCATGGGACCGACGATGTCGATCCCCACCCGTTCAAAGGGCACCCCCACCACAGGCATTGGTATAAGGGGGGCCTTTGTCGTGCCACCTGACTTACCACTGGCTTGGCAAGTGACACAGGAGCGGCAAAACTCCTTGGTATCTTCGTTCATGTGAGGCCAGTGAAAGTGTGAGACAAGCCTGTCCCACGTTTTCGTCTGGCCTAAGTGACCTGCTAAGGGAATCTCGTGGGCCAAGGTAAGTAGGAAACCACGCTGAGACAAGGGTACGACCAGCCTCCTGGTCATGCCAGGCTTGGGGTCTCTCGACTCAGTGTACAGGAGTCCATCTTCCCAGTATACCTTGTGGGTACCTGTGGCGTTCCCAGCAGCCTCAGCAGCAGCCTGCTGTCTGAGGGGTTCAAGAGAAGGGCAGTCTAACTGGTCCTTCCCCAGGTCCTCCCTTGAGGGTCCCCCTGAACCCAAGAATTCAACTTGATCAAGTTCGAACTCCCTAGGCTCAGTTTCCCTCAATTCCTGTAGGTCAGCCTCCTCTGAGACTTGATCCACGACCTGGGGCAAGGGGGAAGGCGCAGCCTTAACCCTACCGCTCTTTTTCTTGGGAGGTGTCTGGTCCGTTGTTCCAGGATCCAGCACCTGTTCAGTGGGGCATTTCCTGACCTGTGACCTAGTCACAGCGAACACATGTGCTGGCAAACCTAACATTTCCATGTGAGTCCGGTGCTCCACTTCTGACCATTGTGATGACTCCAAATCATTGCCCAACAAACAATCCACTGGGAGGTCTGGACTAACTACAACCTTCTTTTGGCCAGTTACCCCTCCCCAGGAGAAAGCTACAATTGCCATACTGTGATTGGTAGTGACATTGCTTGCATTGGTCACCAGGAATTCTGTACCTGGCATGATCTGTCCAGGGTCCACAAAGTTAGGCGTCACCATGGTGACGCTGGCACAAGTGTCCCTATAGGCCTGAGCCATCTTTCCATTTATGAAAGGCGTCTGTCGGTATTTGCCCAAAGTATTGGGGCTTACGTCAGGGGACACGTCCACGTCCCCTGTACTGACAAGGACAGCCTGAGTGAGTGTGCCAACTAAGTCGTCACGC
Source organism: Lissotriton vulgaris (assembly GCF_964263255.1). NCBI lineage: Eukaryota > Metazoa > Chordata > Amphibia > Caudata > Salamandridae > Lissotriton > Lissotriton vulgaris. The sequence continues at coordinate 69,730 of NW_028254785.1, forward strand.
CCCTCAGAACCCAGGGTTAACCCTACTAAACCCTTGGGAGGCGCACTACCACTGCTGACTGTACTAGGGGGCACAGGTGCCTTAGGGGCTGCAGTGGCAGGAGTCTGCCCTCCTCCTTTCTTGGTGCACTCACTAAACCAGTGAGATTTACTTTTACAGTACTGGCACCATCTTTTGGATTGGCCTTCTTTCTTCTTTTGGGGCGCCTGACCCCCACCCTCTTTGGGTTGTTGGGGACCTGTCGAAGACTTCTGGTCATTTTGTTCCCCCTTAGAATCTTTACCCTTCTGGTCTGCTTTCTTCTGACCACCTTGATTCTGGCCCTGGTTCTGTTTAACTCTCGTACGAACCCATCTGTCTGCCTTCTTTCCCAATTCTTGGGTAGAGGTCAGATCCGAGTCGACAAGATGCTGATGCAACAACTGGTTCTGACAATTGTTTAAAATTTGTTCTCTCATCATCAAATTATACAATCCTTGGTAATCAGTAACCTTACTGCCCAGCAACCAGCCCTCAAAAGCCTTAGTGGCACAATCGACAAAATCAGACCAATCTTGAGACTGCGTTTTCTGGGTATCCCTGAACAGCACCCTGTACTGCTCAGTGGTTAGGCCGAACCCTTCAACGAGTGTATTCTTCAAGACTTGGTAATCGTTAGCATCCTCCACCCTTGTGGTGAGGAGCTTGTCTCTTCCTTTTCCTTCAAAGGAGAGCCACAAGATAGCTGCCCACTGACTCTGGGGTACACCTTGCACAGTGCAGGCCCTCTCCAAAGCAGTAATCCATTTGTGGATGTCGTCCCCTTGTTTAAAGGGGGGCACTATCTTCCCAAGGTGTTTCGTATCGAAACTCTTTTCCCTATTACTAGGTACATTGCTGCCACCAGTGGGGACCTCCCCACTTAACTGTTGCTCTCTAGCAAAGGCAAGCTTTTCTTTGGCCAGGGCAAGTTCTTCCCTTTCGATCCTCAGATTAGCTGCCCTTTCCTTAGCTTCGTACACTCTCCTCTGAGGGGACGTCATCCCTCTTTGAGAAGAGTTGTGAGAGCCATTGGTTCGAAAGGATCTGTTAGAGCCTCTTGATAGAGACCTAACTCGTCCATTCCCAATGTTAAGCGCACTTGACAGTAGCGCCTGGGGTCCCCCAGTACCACTATCATGTTTGCTTAAGTTGGACCGTGTTAGTCTGACGACTTCTACCTGTCCCTTATCTGCCTCATCCCCAGAGAGATCCTCATCCTCATCCTCCTCCCCATCTTCGTTCTCAGTTGCGAGGTGAATGAGGTCAGGATCGTCTCGGGTTCCCTCGAGGGGAGGCATGTCTCCTTCTGGATTAGAAGAGCTACGAAGTTTCTCAGCTCTTCTGGCATCATAAGTCTCCAAGAGACCAATCAGAAAGGACGTTGTGGGGTTAGACCCCTGCTGGATCTTCCTGGAGTGACACAGTCGTCTTAACTCCTTGAAGCTCAGCACAGTATATCCTGAAGGGATGACCTGTGGAAGGTCAACTGACACAAGGGGAGACCCAGAGTTTCCTCCTTTGTCCGACATACTGTTTCTAGTGTGGTGTAAGTGATGCACCTACCTACACTATGTGTTTACCTACTTTTCCCTTGCTAAGAGTTGTAGCCAAGGTGTGCTAAGCCTTGAGGAGCTACAACAGCTGGTTCAGTAGAACTCAGAGTATTCTAAGCTTTTAGTTATATGTACTAACAGTACTTGTGCGATCTTTCAACAAGATATTCTTAGGATACGTGTGGTAAAACAACAGCAAGCTCAAATCCCAACCGCTGCTCACCAATGTGAGAAGTTGGCCCATTATGCAACGTTCGCTATTCTAGCGACCGCTATGTATCGTTCCAACGACCCTTATGGTGTTTGGTTGTAAGTCAACCTATAGACCAGCTATCCTAGTAGCGTGGATACGAGCAGTCTAAGGCTAAAGACTCGAGAGGGCGCGTTAAGCCAGCTGTTTACCACACCTGTACCCCTTGAACACCCAGTGAAAGGACACCACACAAGTGTTATGAAAATAAACAGTATATTTATTAAGAATCACAACAGCCCTGTACTCTTTATGAGGACAGGGTACTAAGCACAAACCAAATCTCTTTAGCAAATACTTCAAGTGCACAGTTTAAAACAAGTGTCCGAGGACACGGAAAGGTTAAGGTCTCGGGCGGACCCGATAAGGCAAGTCGGAAGCGAGGGACTCGGGACCCTAGAGTAAGGAGGCTATGCAGGCACCGAAATGCCGAAGTTACCTAGCCACGAGGGCTGCGGCTGCACAAGTCTTACAGGCGTCGGGGTCTTCGCTGACGAGCCAGGAGCCGGAAGAAAAGAAGTTGCTGGCCGGCGACCAGTGCTGAATAGTTCGTAGAGATCCAAGCCTGGATCGGAGATTGATGAAACCTGAAAGCAGAGGGGACCAAGTTCGTACTACTAGCCAGTAGTGAGAGGGTACCAGGAAGGCACCGGTTGGCCGTCACCTCGACTAGGTGAGTGGGCGACGCTAGGCTCTGCAGTCTCACGGACCAGGAGGCGTTGTCGGCGACCACGGTGGAGGTGCGAGCTGTCCCACGGAGGATGATGCTGTCGGCGTCGCTGGGCCCAGGATGGGGCAACAAGCCTTGGCAGATCTCAGGGCCACGTGGTGGGCCTAAGATGGCGTCTTGAGTGGACCAGGAGGGTCTGGGGTGCTTCTCGGAAAGATGGAAGCAAGGGCCAGTCTGGAGCAACCAGACCAGCAGTGATGATTCTCGGATGTCGTCAAAGAAGGGCACAAGCCAGCGGCTAGTGACCAGACAACGTGCTGAGCAGCGAGCAGAAGGGCCCCACGCAGATCGTGGAGATGCTGGGAGACTGCACTTCGGTGCTGGAGCGGCTCAGGGTCGGGGCTTCTCGGACCCCAGAGCACTCACCAGAGAGTTACCTCGATGGTCGTGCTGGTTAAGAGCGTGCAGGTTCTGATGATGGCCGGTCCCTCGAGGTCTCGTCGCACCCACAGACCACAGCTGAGCTGATGACGTGGGTAGAGGTCAGAGGTGCCAGGGAAGCCGGTTCTCGTCGAGCTGGGCCGTCGGATTCCTTGAGGAAGGACTTACAGCAAACCGCAGAGTTCTTAGATGGTGCCCGCTGATGCAGGGTGACTACTCCTTAGCCACAAGGGAGAAATCTTGAGAAGAGTCTTGAAGTCCTTTCGTAGAAAGTATTCTTGATTCAAAGATGATCTAATTTGGAAGGGTCTTCGCTCCGGCCTTTATTCTAAAGAAAGGGGTGGGTACATGACTAGGTCCTGCCCTAAGGGTGGGACCAGGAAGGGGGGTAGTTACACCCCTCTCCCCTGCCGGACTTTCCCCAGGCCAGGGCTGTCGCCCCTGGAACTGGTTCTAGCCGGCAGATGCGTAGTGAGCACCGGGGTGCCACTCCGCAGTCACCTTCTCGCCAAAGCCCTACCTACCCAGAATACACAAACCCTGTCTGGGACGGTGCGAACACCGCCCTCGACAGGAAACCCTTTGTCCAAGCGCTCCTCGCTGGAAGGACTCCCAGCAGCAGGAGGTCAGACTCGTGTCTGTGGTGGCAGCATCCATTTTGTGGAGCTGAGGCTTTCGTTAACTTTAACCGGGGTTCACAGTTACGTACATGTCGTGTCCCTCTAGAAGGGTGGAATGCTAACCTCATCGCCAGAATTGGTGAGAGGGCAGCACCCCGATTCGTATGACACCTTACTCGACATGTCTTGATAACGCGGCACCGAAGTTACCGATGTGGTACGCGTTATCATGGAACAGCCATTGGGTTCTTTGTCCGCAAGCTGCAACCGGGCTCGGCTCGGGCCAGAGCACAGTTCACACGAGCCCACGCACTCTGCCTTCAGGATTGTCAAGGCCTGCCATAGGAGTGACTGATAGGAACTCGGGTGTCCATTGTGTGGTTAGATATAGGGCTACTATATCTAAAGCAAAGGGTGATTACACGACTTCGCCCCAGCTGTCATGCAGCCAGTTGTGTCAAATTTAGGAGGCCAGCCAGGGGTGGCATAATACATGCTGCAGCCCCTGGCGGCCCTGGGTACACCTACGCCCTGCGTTACGGGGTCTGATAAGGTGGCCCAGTACCAATTGGTAAATGCACCTAGGGTACATCTCGTAATTTAGAAAGAGAACAGCCAGGCTGTGGGTCTGATTGGCAGGCCCACAGCCAGAGAAAGTCGTAAACCAGTGAAACAAAAGCAAAAAATCTGGGTGATCATATGATTGCAGACCCTACTCTCCTACACCATCCACCCCTGGATTCTCACAAGTACCATCCTGGCAGCTATTTTTTGGATAGAATCTATCAGGCTTATGGGGCGATAATTCCCCGGGGCTGAGCAGTCTCCTTTTTTATATACTGGTAAAATCTCCGCCCCTTTCCAGGAATTCGGAATCCTTGCCCCTGCAGCGATTGCATTCACAAGCATGGTTATGTAAGGAACCCAAATGTCTAAATTCATTTTAAAAAGATCAGAGGGTATTGCATCTATCCCTGGCGCTCTACCTGAGTGGACTGTACCCAAAGCGTACTTTGTATCAGAGATATTAAAAACAAGTGAACAATCAGGATTAGGGGGCAAAACTACGTCCAGCTCTTGATGGAGATCCTGATTCACATCCGGAGCTCTAAACTGCGATGAGTAGAAAGCCATCCAGTCTTCCACTGAGACATGATTCGCGGGGGTTCTAGAATCTTGGTTCATACCCCACTTAACAATTTCCCAAAACTTAATTTGGTTTGATGTTAGGCATGCCGAAAGGAACTCTGACCAATGGCGGTCCTCCCACTCCTTCTTCGCGGCCCATAGCGTTTTTTTATAGGGTAGTCGGGCCGTTCTGATAACTGCAATATCTCTAGATTTGATTGCTAGGATCAGTCTACTATGAGCTACCCTACAGCTTTTATTGTACCATTTGGTCCGAACTTTATCCTTCCTTACTTTTAAAGGGATTGTTAGTAAAGTGTTTAATTCCGCGAAGCACTGATCGTGAAGATCACTAATCTGGGGAATGGTCTCCTGGGAGGATGATGCGACTACCATAGCGGCCAGGGTCTTTGCCACTTCTTCCTCTAAGCCTTTAATTATGGAGGGGTCTGCAACTACCCTAGACCACTTTACTCTTTTTCTGTCATTACACAGTAAAACCTCTGACGTTGAGCAGGTGGTAATAGAAGGCCTATCTCCAACGCCAAAAAGCTTAAGGCTCAACGAGAGGGGGTTATGGTCGCTCTCTGGACGTACCACAACCTCCATATCGATAACCTGGGACCAGAGCTCAAGTTTAATAAGAAAATAGTCGATACGACTTTTACAGACCCCATTGTTAAAGGTCGGTTGGCCTGATTTATCGGAGGGCGTGCGTCCATTAGCAGCACGCAGCCCCCACTCTAAACATAACCCATGCCAGTGAAGTGCTGCCTCAGTGCCCTTGACGCCCCTTGTTATTGATAAGGGCGGGATGTCCCATACCATATCTTCATCAGCCCCTAGGTCCTCCCCCACACTGTTCAGAGGCTCAAATGAACTGTTCAAGTCTCCAGCGACCAAAACCAAACTGTCACTGCCTATTCTCCTAAAGAGTGAGTCCAAGTCATCTATAACTGACTGTTTGCGACCTCCAGGGCGTTCTCTAGCATAAATATTTATGAGAACTATGTCCTTATTATTACCACTACTACACTTAACACACAGGAGGTCCGGATTGTCTACCGAAATCTCCAATAGACTAAACCCCAAAGACTGTCTTATCCATACCACTAACCCTCCTGAGGGTCTACCCTTAGGGCCCTGAATAGCCGGCTTGTAAAAGTTAAGGTACCCTACCCTATGAATCGGGGTAACTGCCCAACTTTCCTGTAGGATGACGATATCAAAGGAGTCAATAAAATCAACCCAATCTTCACTATCTATACGACCCCTTAGTCCTGCCATATTCCAGGAAACTATTTTAGCTATCCCCACTTGATTGCTAGATGGGGCTACCACTAGGGTACATTTATCCTCTAACAGTTCAGCATTCACCCTCAACAGGGGACCAGATCTCTGGGGAGGTGAATTAAGGTGTACATCTGCATAGTCCTTACTATTACCCTCCTCAGTGGTCGGTTGGCTACAACCCATGGAATCCATACTACTGGGACTATCTGGACCATAGACATACCCCAGTCAATCAACACATTCCAACCCTGACAATGGATCAAACCTGTTTGAGAGACACGGGTAAAAAGGCGAGTTGAGAAACCTCTCCTCCACATTTCTCCCCACCATTCTATGAGGAGGAAAGTTTCTGGTAGGGGGCGGGCCATGCCGTTTTGGGTAGAAGTAAGACAAGCTTAAGGACTGTACATCCCCTGTTCTTCCAAATCTTGCCTCTCTACGAATATAATCAACCACCCATGGATCCCGGAAGTTTATTAAAATACAATCGCCTTCCAAATCCTTTGGGCAATAACCCACCCAATCAACTCTACGGACTGTCAGTATCTTTGTAGAAGATGAGGGTGGAAGGGGACGATTTTTGTTAAGCCAGAAGGCTACTTTATTCATAAGATCTCCATGTGATTCTGATTGTCTATCCCTTAAGGGTGCAACACCTGTCAGGACAATGGTGTAAGGTGTGGCATCAAATGGTAGATCTGCTGGGGGAGGCCCTCTTCTAGTAACTCTCTTCGAGGGTTGTGAACGCCCTGCTGCGACACTAGTACTGGATTTTTGGTGGGGGGTTGATTTAGAACTGCCTACCCCTGAGGTGGAAGCCTGTGCGGAACTCACAGGTTTAGGGGCAGATAACAGCGGTAACCCATGGGATTTAAAGCTAGCCTTCTTGGGTAAAGCAGTTTGGATAACCGGGGTGGAGGGTAAATTTGGTGCACTAAGCGTCTTCGAGGTCCTGGCCTTGGAGACTGGTCTCGAGTCGCTAACATTTGACGGTGCCCCCGTAGAAGTAGCCTTGGTAATAATATCAGAGTGGCCTGGGGGTTTTGGGTTAGTAAAGCCAGAACCACTAGAAGAGACCGATTGCTTGGCCTGCTGGCTAACCAGTTTTTTAAGTAGACAAGCATTATCGTTAATGTTGGTCTCTAGGTTGTCAATTTTTAAATTCATAAGTCTAGTTCTCTCTAGTACCGGGAGTAAAAGTGTCTTAATTAGAATTTCCATTTGTACTAGCAAGTCAGCATTATTCACATTCATATTTACTATGCTAGTAAGAGGAACCCCTGTAGTAGTAGAAGCAGATGTGATGGTACCACCGGATGGGATAGTGGGTAAAGGATCATCCCTTGAAAGGAGGGTTTCAGACACACACAATGATGGACTAACGGTTTTGGGTGCCTTTGAAACTCCCCCTTTCTGCCGGCATTCATTACTCTTTCTTTTACCAGGGCGATTCACCTCCAGAGTCTCCTCTTCAGAGGAGGAGTCTAGTAGTGAGGGTGTAGCAGAAAGAGCACTATCCTCTACACCACTCACGGATGAATCTGAATCACCAGGGTTATCATCAGAGATACAATGCAGTAAAGGGGAACCTTCAGTATCATTATGTATCTCAACAGGAACAAGAACCAGATTAGGGGGAGGTAGTTGGTTAAGTGTGGGGCTTGGAACTGTAACAATGTGCCCCAAAGAAGAACGTTTCCCATTTATTAAATCTAAAGACAACCTTTTTTCAACAAAAGCAATTTCTTTTTCCAATATACCCGTAGCTTTTGTTATAAAGGCATCTAATGGGCCTGAAACCACCCCCTTTGAAGTCTGAAGTGCAACAGAACGATCTCTCCCCGAACGTAGGGGCATTTTAGTAATTAAGCGAGGTATGCAGCCAAAATACAAAACTTGCAAACCCAGATGACACCCAACAGCAACAACAACAATATGGACGACTGAGCCGCTTGACCAACTAATAGTCAGATTCACCAGGGCTTGTCCAAGACAAAAGGGGGTGGCCCAGCCCGGCCTCCTTTGGCCCCGGACGGCCACAATCGGTCCCGCCCTTGTCCCGGGCTTCTCCCGGGACGCTCCCACGCGCTCCCGCGTCGCGGGGATACCACTTTACTTAAGTACGTGATCTGTCAAGGTGAAGGCTGGGCGTGGCTGGCAGGGAAGCCAGCCAGGTGACGGGAGGCGTGGTTAGCCGGGACTTCTGGGATTCGAAGTCCGGTCCCAATTGCTCGCAGCCCTGCAGCACGGAGATTGCCTTTCAAGCTAGTCCAGAGTTCCCTTAAGGTAGAGAGCAGCGCAGCGGGACCCGCGAAGCGCGTTCCGCAAGTTGTAAATGAAAAAACGGCTAGGAGAGCCCACACGAACTGCCAGCAAGGTCCTACAGTGTCCCCCTGAGGTGTTCTATCATGCCTGCATGCATGGGCCGCTCTTGGGATGTGCTGGGCTGGGTTTTGCTGCGAGCTCACCTCCTCTCCCTTTCGCTGCTTGCGGCTATGTCTCCCGCCGCAGGCATCTCGGCGCCATTTTGCCTCTCGTCTCTGTTTCCCGCCCAGAGGGTTTAAAGGTCTGTATTTCCTTCCTTGGCTACTTTCCCCTTCGTTTTCCCGGCTCCGCTTGTCGCCTGTGGGTTCCGATGTCTGAATCTGGCCTCTTGTGCTTGTTTATTTTCTGTTTGGCTGGTGAATCTCGCCGTTGTTGGCTTCGGGACTGTGGAGCTGACGGACTCAGACGACCGTCCTCATTGCCGTCCAAGCCACGCCCCTCGTGGCCTTTTCTTCAAAGATCTTTTTAGATGGAAAATCTACAGTGTGCGAGTGTACGGCATCCACGCGCTCCACCCGGCTCTCATCCGAACAGCCCAGCGCGTCCCAGATTTCCGACAACCGTGCCAAGGCGAGCTGCACACTGCTCACCATCTGCGAGGAGAGCACATCACTTCGACTTATGCGCTTTTCCGCGGCTTCTATCTTGGTATTGGTGCTGTGGATGTCTGCTCTTATCGCTGCTAGTTCCAGCACCATATTGTCTATCGTGAGTTTTGTTTCTTTTGCCACTGCGTTTCCTTCTTTGACCCTTTTGAGGATTGTCTCTAGAGTAGTCGCCTCATTTTTGAGCTTCATCTCCAACTCCGAAATATCTTTCCTGGGCTTTTTCTGGTCTCAGGCCGTTTTACCCTCTTGTCCCGCCATTGCGCTAAGGCCTCTCCTTGTTTGGAGGCTGCCTAGTCTGCCTCCCTTCTGGGTTGCGGTTAGGGCTGTGGTTGAGTGTCTTTTGTGCCGGAATTGCGTTGTATGTGCGGGACCTTGAGGGTTGTATGTTTCTGGTTCTTGTATTTCATTTTGCCCCTGCCAGCGCGTGCTTTGTCTCCTTCGTTTCTGCGTGACCTTGAGTGGTATTTCCCCTGGTTGAAGCGGGACTGGGCGCTATTTGGTTGTGGAGCTGTGCCCCCGTGTTTTGTTTGTTGGCTTCCTGTATTGACCAGGGGTCGCTCGTTCCTGTTGTGCCCATTTGCCCTCCCTTCGCTGGTTTCCTGGGCACGATGTGTTTAGGGTAGGTGTTGCCTCTGTGGCGTGTTTGTTGGGTTTCCGTTCACCACCGCCACCGGCGCTGTGCACTCGCCTGCCTTGCCCCTGTCAGGCTGCCCCCGCCTTGCCATCGAAAACAGCTAGGATACTAGAGGATTCCGAAAACGATCCTCTGCTGTCTTATTTGTTACGGTCACCTCCACCGTATGCACAAGGTGCTACGGCTCCACTTGTACCGAATGTTCAATTGCCGGTTGCTGGACAACCTGGTGTTCCTGCTCCCGTCCCTCAGAATCAAGTTCCCGTACCTCCTGTGGTCAATGTAAATGTTCCTACGGCTCCTCCTCTTCCTGGGTTGCCGACTTCTATACCTGTATCTGTGTCGCTTACATCTACTGTCCCACAAACTATTTTTCTTGATACTCCTACTGTTCCGTTATCTGTTCCTACCTCTACTGTGTTCTCTACATCTGCGAGTGTGTTGACCCCACTTTCTGTTCGTCGAAGAATCACTGATTCTGTGTCCAGTATGCTATCTCCTTTCTATAAAACCTTAATTAAGACTCCTACTTCCGGCTCTGTTCAAAGACGTAGTCAGCTTCCAAGTACTGAGGAACGGGGAATTTTAGATTCCACGGCTCTCAGATGGATTTCAAAGAGTAGAAGATATAGCACGAGGGATGTGCTAGATACATTTATGCAGTGGAAGGAACCAACACAACGGTATGTCTTTGATGAGATGTGCTCGTTGTTACGTGAGGAGATAGAAGAAGACGATGTTGAATCAAATTTAGAAGACTTAATTAAGGTTCAGAAAGAGTTTGCTGCAGGAATGACAGTGGGTGAAAATATAGAAGAAGCGATGGAACTGATTTTAAGTTATAGAAATGATCCATCACTTCGTTCACCAAGAGATCTAGAGAAAGGTAAAATGAAATTAAGTCGCCAATATCCAATGAGGGAGGTTCCTCCAATTTGGCGCGAAGCTGTGCAAGCTGATAACGTTCGTGGTATTGTAGCTGCTCCAGCGCAATTCCAAAGGGTGTGGATACACATTCCGTGGAAGCGAGCTGAAGTGCTAGCAGTGAAGCAGGCCTTGCCAGATCCGCGTAAGAATCCTGCTGGATACTATAAAGAATTAACACAGACAGTTGAGGCTTGTATAATGAACTTAGCGGACATTGATATGTTATTTGGCAATGTAGTTCCGCAACCAGTGTGGGCTAAAATTCGTAGAGAGGATCATCAAGCTGCTTTAGGTGGTGATTGGGCAGCTATCACTGCGGCGGATGGTCAGCAAACAGGTGGTGCAAAACCTGAACCCCTAATCGCTAATCTTCCAGGTAGGATAATCGATCTAATGAAGACTCTGATGCCCGCACTACGTGTTAATTGGGACAAATTATCCGCATGCAGGCAGAAGAAAGACGAAAGTGTCTCCGACTTTTTCACGAGGTTCGAAGAGACTTTTGTAGATCATAGTGGTCAGGATATGAGTACAGAGGGAGGACAGATGATTGTTTGTCGATAAATTTGTGCATAATTTGTTACCTGAATTATGCAATAAATTAAAGGATTCAGAGAGTACGTGGGCTGTTTCCACAACTGCGCAAATACTTGCAACTGCACAGTATTACGAAAATAGGGATAAAGAGGAAAAAGAGAAATCAGACAAGAAAACAAAAGATTTAAAAACTAAAGTCCTTTTGCAACAGGCGTATCCGCCTCGCATGAATCAGACTAATACGCAACAAGGTTCGTATCAAAGGACAGATTATAGTTCGAGACCTCAATATCAGTGGAACCAGTGTGCGTACTGTAAGAAAGAGGGTCACTATAAGAATGAATGTCCGATCTTAGCGCAAAATAATGCAGCAGCAGCTCAGAGAGGTCGTGGTGGTTTTGTGCAGAATTCTAGAGGTCGAGGACGAGGTGCTATGCCTCCACAAACGAATGATCGTCCTTCCAATCACTTTGATCAACGAAATGGACAGTCTACTCAACAAAATAGATCTCAACAATATCTTGTTGAAGACTATTGTGAAGTGGATGAGGGATTTCAGCAAAATGGGTACTAGGACAGCCATGGACAAAGAGAGGGAGTAGTATCAGTTCCAGTGGATCAGAGTGGGCCTTATGTCGCAGTAGCAACATCAGGTGTAGTCGAACCGTTTCTGTTGGATACTGGTGCCGCAAAAAGTTCTATCATTCATGCGAAACTCCCTGGCGCACCTTTGTCCGGCTTAACAAATGTTTCTGTAGGTTTTTCAGGCGCCCCTGTTTACAACCCTATATCTGGTCCTCTGTCTATTTCTGTGGGACCGTGTCAATTGAAAGCACCTCTAATTTTGACGACAGGTTGTAATGAAAATCTGCTTGGTTTAGACTTGTTAAAACGACTATATGCGACATTGTACTGTTCTCCAGAAGGAGTACAGCTTACATTGGGTAAAAATATCACTTCTCCGATGTACTTGTCAATGGATGCACTCCCACCAGAGCTGCGTTCACTCCCTGATTCTCTTTGGGCAACTGGTCCTAATGATGTAGGCCTCCTAGAAATACCACCCTATGTAGTAACTTTGAAAGCAAATGTAAAATTTCCAAGAATTCCGCAATACAAAATATCTAGTGAAGGTGAGCGTGCACTTTTATTGATTGTGCAAGATTTGATTAAGAAAGGTGTAGTTGAAGAAACTAGAGGAAATGTCTGTAACAGTCCTGTATTACCGATTTTGAAGCGAACTGATCCCACAAAGCCTCCAGTGTATAGGTTTGTCATAGACCTCAGAGAAGTTAATAAGATTGTGGTCCCGCAGTTTCCTGTGGTTCCAGACATTACTGCCTTGTTAACATTGATTCCTGCTACAGCTACTTGGTTCTCAGTCATCGACTTGAAGAATGCCTTTTTCAGCATTCCGATAGCCGAGGAAAGCAGAGATATTTTCGGCTTCTGTCTAGGAGGTCGAAGTTTCAGATTTAAACACGCTCCACAAGGCTATTGTGAGAGCCCATCTATTTACAGTCAAGCATTAAAAAGCCAGTTAGATTCCTTTGTCCTTCCTCCAGGTTCTGCCCTAGTACAGTACGTAGATGATCTTTTAGTGGCTGCCGATGACAAGGAAACTTGCAAAGCAGCTACGATCTCGTTATTGCATCATTTGTCTAAATTGAATCACAAGGTATCACCTTCGAAAATGCAATATTGCTGCCAAGAAGTGACCTACCTAGGTCATCTCTTGTCAAAGGAGGGAAGGAAGTTGACCCCAGAGAGAGTAAAAGCAATTACGCAGATGAGTGTTCCACGCACACAGAGAGAAGTACGTGCCTTTTTAGGTATTACCTCTTACTGTAGGCAGTGGATCCCAAATTTTTCTCTTTTAGCGAAACCATTGGTAGCCTTGACTGGGAAAAATGTTTCGAGTCCGGTGCCATGGTCTGATGAATGTCAAGAGAGTTTTACTGAATTACGAAAAGCATTGTGTTCAGCTCCTGTATTGGGTACACCTGATTACAGTAAACCATTCACGCTCTACGTTCACGAGAGAGAAGGTTGCGCGTTGAGTGTTCTGACACAGAAGTTTGGTGATAAACAACGCCCTTGTGCGTATTTCTCATCAACATTAGATCCGGTAGCCAGAGCGTTGCCTAGTTGTTTGAGAGCTACAGCGGCAGCTGCGGCTTCCATTCGACAATCTGCTGGTTTGGTGATGAACAACATGCTAGTGGTCATGGTTCCTCATGCAGTGGATACACTCATGAATCGAACAAAGACTCAACACCTTACCAGTGCGAGACTATCTGGTTATGAGCTGACATTACTAGCGAGTCATATTCAGATCAAAAGATGCAATGTATTGAATCCAGCAACGCTGTTGCCGACTGATCAAGAGTCGAGTGATTCTGAGCCACATGATTGTTGTTTTAAAACGGAGGAAGAGACAAAAGGACGAATTGACTTGAAGGATACTCCATTATCAGATCCGGATGGTACGCTGTATGTGGATGGATCATGTTTTAAATTGGAGAATGGTGATGTGACTGCTGCTTACGCAGTAACGACTTTGAAGACGATTGTGGAGACTGCAAGAGTGAATCAGAATTCTGCCCAAGCTGCAGAATTAATAGCTCTAACGAGAGCGTGTGTATTAGCTAAGGGAAAGAGAGTGAATGTGTTTACAGATAGTCAGTACGCATTTGGCGTGGCCCATAGTTTTGGCCGTTTGTGGAGAGAAAGAGGTTTCATTACGTCCCATGGGACTAAGATTCAACATGGTCAGCTAGTTAACGACTTGTTGGAATCTCTAACCTTGCCGACTGAAGTTGCGATTGTAAAGTGCAGTGCTCATAAAGCAATCACGGATGATGTTGGTCGTGGAAATGCTTTTGCTGATGAAACTGCTAAACAGACAGCTAGAGACACGATGAGCAGAATGTATGTTGCTACGTCTGCAAGATGGATTGCTGAGTCTGGAATGTGTGAGGATACTATGGAAAGTGTGAAAGAGATTCAGAAAGAAGCAACAGAGGAGGAAAAACGTGTATGGAAAGAAAGTACGGGCAAGTTGGATTCGAATGGATGTTGGATTGATTTGACAGAACAGCAGCGTTGGATGTTGCCTGATGCGTATGTGCTTGCAGTGGTGACGATGGCGCATGGAGTAGCGCATATAAGTTCTAAAGGAATCTGTAAGATGTTGGCTCCGGTCTGGAAGAATGATGGGATCAGTAAGTGTGCAGAGAGAGTGGTGAAAAATTGTATGGTATGCCTGATGCATAATCCTGGCAAGGGAACTCCAACTCCTGCTGGTCACTTCGCTCCTCCTTCATGCCCCTTTGAAGTGATTCAGTTAGATTTCATTCACATGGATCGCTGTAATAATTTGAAATATGTCCTGGTGGTAGTCTGTGCTTTTTCCAGGTGGATCGAAGCATACCCACTAAAGGACAACACTGCCCTATCAACTGCCAAAATTCTTCTCAAAGAATATTTCCCTAGGTTTGGAATGCCACGGATTGTATGGTCAGATAACGGAAGTGAGTTTATAGGGAAAGTTATGCAGAGTGTGTGTGCCGGCCTAGGTCTGAAACAGAAGTTCCACAGTGCGAACCATCCCCAGTCTGCTGGTTTAGTGGAGGGTTACAATGGCACCCTCAAGCTGAAACTAGCTAAAATACAAGCATCCACAGGTTTAGTCTGGCCAGACGCACTTCCTTTGGCTTTGTTATCAACGAGAGCAACTGTACATTCTAGAGTGGGGCTTAGCCCTTATGAAATAGTGTTTGGCCGCCCGGCAAATATTTGGGGTGTGCCGAGGCCTAAGGAATTTTGTTCTCTAGAATATCCTATGTTGATAGACTACCTTTACGACTTGACTGCTAAATTGAGTCTTATTCACCAACAGGTTTTCGATGCTTTACCAAAGCCTCCGGAGAGTCCAGGGCATCAGCTGAAACCAGGAGACCAAGTCGTTATTAGAAACTTCGCGAGGACGAAGAACCTTCAGCCGAGATTCGTCGGCCCCTTCCAGGTCCTGCTCGTAACAAGAACAGCAGTTCGTGTGGCCGGTCGCAAGCATTGGGTGCACGCGTCTCATGTAAAGCGTGTACCCTTGCCACTTCCTTACGACGACTGGGTGAAGAAGGGAATTGGTTCCTCCGAGTTTGAACGCACGCCGAAGTTCATCCCTTTCAGCGATGCCGAATTGATCACTGACACTCCAAGCTCTGACTCTCTTTCTGAAAAGACTCCTTTGAACTCTGAACATTTGTCACTTGCATCAGAAAAGACTCTGTCATCTGCGAACTTGAACACTGCAACAGCTACTAGTGAAACGCTATTTGCCGATCAAACAGTACCTGCAAAGCAAAGATATAATTTACGAAACCGTAAAATGGACAAATAAAGCAGGCAACTGCCCATTGTGATGTTCTGAAATTTTGAACTTTTGCCTTCAGCCAGGAAGTTTGCTATTGTTTTTTTGTTTTAAAATTGCCTTGCCGTCTGGGTAGCCGTAGGGTCGTGGCTGTGTGCCTAGTTGAATCTGCGGGGGTCTGACACAAGGTCGATCTTTCTGTTGGTTCTGGGAACTCCCAGGGCTGGTAGAGGCATTTTCATCTACGTACACATCATCAGTGGTCGCGAGCGGATTGTAGAAGATGGAGCTTCCTGCGCTGCAACGAGAAAATGTGATTTATGTTCGCAGAAACAGACTCTACAGAATCCTTCATAGCAAATGCTTTTTGATGCAATGTGCCATTACATTCTTGATTGTTTTAATAACATTGGTGGGTGGAATCGTTTTCAGCATAAATTTGATTTTTGTGCCAGCTACTACAGTACCTCCCCTTGATCCTGCTACTTCTACTGTTTCTTCTATACACTCTTTTCACTCGTTTCCGGAACATGAGCAAGCCCGACGCTCAGAATTCATTAATAACACTTTTGTACAGCTCTTGCATCAACACCAACTGGTAGTTAACACTACAGACTGCTGGGTGTGTGGCTTGATACCCCACACTATGGATAAAGGTATTCCCTATCTGGTTTTGCCTTTCAGCTACAATGGATCATTTCAGGCCCTTCAAACCATCTTTGCTTATGCCCTTGAAACCTATCCTCCGCGTCCACCACGTTCTACTAAATATAACTCTGCCAACAAAGCTTTAGTCCAGGGAATTATTGACATGATCAAGGACGTCAATAATACTCCATCTTACCCTAGAGACGAATTGCGAGTATATTTGAGTTGGAATTCTTCAGAGTATCGCCTTAGTTTGGGAGAAAGCAAACGTAAAAGCTCAACTCCAATCTGGGTCGTACCTCACCGAGGTCAGGTCTGTTTGCAAGGGAATGGGAGAAATCCGAGAGCTCAGCTAGGGAGGAGTGAGTGCGTAGAGACTTATGTGTTTCCGGCTAACTCTTCCCCTGCCTTTCTTACTGCTAGGGGTACCTACTTCATCTGTCAAGACAGAGCTTATACATGGTTGCCTGCTGACTTTTCAGGTTCATGTTATATAGCTCGGTTGTTACCTCCAACATACACTGCTTCATCTGACTACCACAAGACCAGAGTAGCGAGAGGTGTCTTCAGCAAGGAAGATACTACTGGTCAGGAAGCTGGAGACTTCTTCAAAGGCTTCCTTCCGTTTTGGGGGCCTATGGCCAATAGTAGAAACATACGTCAGCTAACACGGGTAGTTGAATCTACTATTACCGAAACTGCTGGTGCCCTTAGCAATCTGACAGCTGAGCTTCAGGCGGATAGACTCATGACGTTGCAGAACCGTATGGTTCTAGACGTTATACTTGCAGATCGAGGTGGGGTATGCAGAATGATCCAATCGAGCTGTTGTGTCTTTATTCCTAATAATGCTCCAACAGTCTATGAGGCGATCTCTAAGCTACACAAGATTTCCGACTCTATACACGTAGACAAGGGAAACTGGTCCTTCATGGAGTGGTTTTGGACTCTGATCTCAGCGTGGGGATGGAAGGTTCTAATGGTCATTGGTGTCATCTTAGTATTCCTATTCTCATGTTGCCTGATTATCCAGTGTGGTCCTGCTCTGTGTAGTCTTTGTGCTGCAACTTGTCTTAGAAAACCACCTGCGTTTGGAGAAAAGGCACGAGAAAGGATGATGATACAACAGCATGTCACTGACCTGATGAGCGTAGAATTAGATTCTGACATAGATTAAGTAATTGCCTATGTAAGGGCAAAAGGAGGGTCTGAGGTTCCGTGACGATTTGAACCCGTGTTTTCAATATTGTCGGAAATACATAATATTGGTATCGGCGAACCGCAAATGATCCATTTAGCATATCCTGGTGTTTTCGCTACGATACGAGCAAGAGCATTCCTTTTATAAGCACATTTCTGATCTACCCACGGCCTCCATCTTAGGTCATGGCAGCCATTTTGTATTTCTTGCCCTCACATAAGCAATAACCTCTGATCACTTCATTTCGATTAAGGACACGCAGCCTTAGCCGGAGATTCACCCTTTTCATGACACGTGCACCTTAAACCAGATCACGCTGTAGCTGCATGACTCGACAAAGGCTGCCTCCTCTGCCCGAGGCCAGTCCTGTTAAACTGGTCTTCGTGTCCATTGTCCTGATCACGATTAGGCGGCCGAAGCCGGTAGCCTTGCCCATTTACAACCCACAAACATCTCTTATCCCGCTTTCCTATCTTCCACACCTGGCTCCGTTCCTTTCTTTCTGAATCTTTATTAGGGGGAGGTAACGAAATTTACGATGAGGCGGTCCGGCTCTTGAATGCAATATTGACAAGGGATTGTGATGAACTAGTGGGAACCCCTCTTCGTAGATGTCTTGTATCAGATTTTATCAACGATTCCTGTGTACGCCAAATATTTATTGTTTATGACACAAAGGTTTTGGGAATGTACCAACATGTGAAGAATTCGCCTGAAGGCCAAAATTTAGTATATAAGGAGCAACCCTCTTTGTACAAATGGAACAGGCTCCTAGTTACTGCCCATGCGTAGTTTCTGTGACTTCTGTGTCCCTGCAGTAATAAACCTTTGGTCTTTGACGCCACCATCGAGAAGCCCGTGTTTCTGTTCATTTGTGCACCAAGGCAGGTGGAACTCCGGGGTCTTCGGGTGTTGTTCCCTGACACCTCTGGACGGAACCAAAAAGTCCAGAACTCCACTGTAACGTGTTCACCGCTGTGGTAGCGCTTCCACTCGGGGCGTGCGGGCGGCTCAATCTCACAGTTCGTGCCGCATTTCCGGCGTGAGTACAGCGTGTATTGTTTAGCGTGGGTACAGTGTTGCTGCTGTGCGAGCTTCACCTCGCATCTGTTTCGCACTTCCTGCTCCTTTGTTTGCGCCCTAGTGACTGCTTCCGGGAGCGGCGGTTGAAAATGGCTGGCGTTGTGTGTGTGGAGTGCTTTCACTTTTGTTTGTGCCGCCAGGGCAATCTACCTTGGCTGCGTTTCTCCCCCACCGGTAGGTGTAGGTTGGCTTAATTTTGGCCTTAGCCTCTTTCGCTGTTGTGCCGGTGCTGCTCTTTGATTATTGCCGCGTTCCTCTGTCTTCCTCCCTTTCTGTGCGCTAGCTCTGGCGGGGCATGGTTCCCGATTCGGTCCTCCCTCCGGCTTGGAGCTTGCTGAGGTGTTCTATTATGCCTGCATGCGTGGGCGGCTCTTGGGATATGCTGCGCTGGGTTTTGCTGAGAGCTCACCTCCTCTCCCTTTCGCTGCTTGCGGCTATGTCTCCCGCCGCGGGCATCTGGGCGCCATTTTGCCTCTCGTCTCTGTCTTCCACCCGGAGGGTTTAAAGGTCTGTATTTCCTTCCTTGACTATTTTCCCCTTGGTTTTCCCGGCTCCGCTTGTCACCTGTGAGTTCCGATGTCTGAATCTGGCTTCTTGTGCTTGTTTATTTTCTGTTTGGCTGGCGAATCTCGCCGTTGTTGGCTTCGGGACTGCGGAGCTGACAAACTCAGATGACCGTCCTCATTGCCGTCCAGGCACGCCCCTCGTGGCCTTTTCTTCAATGATCATTTTAGATGGAAAATCTACAGTGTGCGAGCGCACGGCATCCACGCGCTCCACCCGGCTCTCATCTGAACAGCCCAGCGCGTCCCAAATTTCCCTCATTGCCGTCCAAGCCACGCCCCTCGTGGCCTCTTCTTCAAAGATCATTTTAGATAGAAAATCTACAGTGTGCGAGCGCACGGCATCCACGCGCTCCACCCGGCTCTCATCGGAACAGCCCAGCGCGTCCCAGATTTCAGACAACCGTGCCAAGGCGAGCTGCACACTGCTCACCATCTACGAGGAGAGCACAATGCTTCGACGTATGCGCTTTTCCGCGGCTTCGATCTTGGTATTGGTGCTGTGGAGGTCTGCTCTATCGCTGCTAGTTCCAGCTGCATATTGTCTATCGTGAGTTTTGTTTCTTTTGCCACTGCGTTTCCTTTGTTGACCCTTTTGAGGATTGTCTCTAGAGTAGTCATTTTTGAGCTTCATCTGCGACTCCGAAATATCTTTCCTGGGCTTTTTCTGGTCTCCGGCCGTTTTCCCCTCTTGTCCGCCATTGCGCTGAGGCCTCTCCTTGTTTGGAGGCTGCCTAGTCTGCCTCCCTTCTGGGTTGCGGTTAGGGCTGTGGTTGAGTCTGTCTTTTGTGCCGGAATTGCGTTGTATGTGCGGTACCTTGTTGGTTGCATGTTTCTGGTTCTTGTTTTTGATTTTGCCCCCTGCCAGCGCGTGCTTTGTCTTGTTCGTTTCTGCGCGACCTGGAGTAGTATTTCCCCTGGTTGGAGCGGGACTGGGCGCTATTTGGTTGTCGAGCTGTGCCCCCGTGTTTTGTTCGTTGGCTTCCTGTATTGACCAGGGGTCGCTCGTTCCTGTTGTGCCCATTTGCCCTCCCTTCGCTGGTTTCCTGGGCACGATGTGTTTAGGGTAGGTGTTGCCTCTGTGGCGTGTTTGTTGGGTTTCCGTTCACCACCGCCACCGGCGCTGTGCACTCGCCAGCCTTGCCCCTGTCAGGCTGCCCCTGCTGTTCAGGTCGTTGTCACAGCTGTGGTAGCGATGTGGTAGCGCTTTCTCTCCGGGCGTTTAGGATTGCAGGTAGGGTTGCGGTGCTGCCGCTGTAACGTGTTCGCCGCTGTGGTATCGCTTCCACTCGGGGCGTGCGGGCGGCTCAATCTCACAGATCGTGCCGCATTTCCGGCGTGAGTACAGCGTGTAGCGTTTAGCGTGGGTGCAGTGTTGCTGCTGTGCGAGCTTCACCTCCCATCTGTTTCGCACTTCCTGCTCCTTTGTTTGCGCCCTAGTGACTGCTTCCGGGAGCGGCGGTTGAAAAAGGCTGGCGTCGTGTGTGTGGAGTGCTTTCACTTTTGTTTGTGCCGCCAGTGCAATCTACCTTGGCTGCGTTTCTCCCCCACCGGTAGGTGTTGGTTGGCTTAATTTTGGCCTTAGCCTCTTTCGCTGTTGTGCCGGTGCTGCTCTTTGATTATTGCCCCGTTCCTCTGTCTTCCTCCCTTTCTATGCGCTAGCTCTGGCGGGGCTTGGTTCCCGATTCGGTCCTCCCTCCTGCTTGGAGCTTGCTGAGGTGTTCTATTATGCCTGCATGCGTGGGCGGCTCTTGGGATGTGCTGCGCTGGGTTTTGCTGCGAGCTCACCTCCTCTCCCTTTCGCTGCTTGCGGCTATGTCTCCCGCCGCGGGCATCTGGACGCCATTTTGCCTCTCGTCTCTGTCTTCCACCCGGAGTGTTTAAAGGTCTGTATTTCCTTCCTTGACTATTTTCCCCTTGGTTTTCCCGGCTCCGCTTGTCACCTGTGAGTTCCGATGTCTGAATCTGGCTTCTTGTGCTTGTTTATTTTCTGTTTGGCTGGCGAATCTCGCCGTTGTTGGCTTCGGGACTGCGGAGCTGACAAACTCAGACGACCGTCCTCATTGCCGTCCAGGCACGCCCCTCGTGGCCTTTTCTTCAATGATCATTTTAGATGGAAAATCTACAGTGTGCGAGCGCACGGCATCCACGCGCTCCACCCGGCTCTCATCTGAACAGCCCAGCGCGTCCCAAATTTCCCTCATTGCCGTCCAAGCCACGCCCCTCGTGGCCTCTTCTTCAAAGATCATTTTAGATAGAAAATCTACAGTGTGCGAGCGCACGGCATCCACGCGCTCCACCCGGCTCTCATCGGAACAGCCCAGCGCGTCCCAGATTTCAGACAACTGTGCCAAGGCGAGCTGCACACTGCTCACCATCTACGAGGAGAGCACAATGCTTCGACGTATGCGCTTTTCCGCGGCTTCGATCTTGGTATTGGTGCTGTGGAGGTCTGCTCTATCGCTGCTAGTTCCAGCTGCATATTGTCTATCGTGAGTTTTGTTTCTTTTGCCACTGCGTTTCCTTTGTTGACCCTTTTGAGGATTGTCTCTAGAGTAGTCATTTTTAAGCTTCATCTGCGACTCCGAAATATCTTTCCTGGGCTTTTTCTGGTCTCCGGCCATTTTCCCCTCTTGTCCCGCCATTGCGCTGAGGCCTCTCCTTGTTTGGAGGCTGCCTAGTCTGCCTCCCTTCTGGGTTGCGGTTAGGGTTGTGGTTGAGTGTCTTTTGTGCCGGAATTGCGTTGTATGTGCGGTACCTTGTGGGTTGTATGTTTCTGGTTCGTGTATTTCATTTTGCCCCTGCCAGCGCGTACTTTGTCTCCTTCGTTTCTGCGCGACCTTGAGTGGTATTTCCCCTGGTTGAAGCGGGACTGGGCGCTATTTGGTTGTGGAGCTGTGCCCCCGTGTTTTGTTTGTTGGCTTCCTGTATTGACCAGGGGTCGCTCGTTCCTGTTTTGCCCATTTGCCCTCCCTTCGCTGGTTTCCTGGGCACGATGTGTTTAGGGTAGGTGTTGCCTCTGTGGCGTGTTTGTTGGGTTTCCGTTCACCACCGCCACCGGCGCTGTGCACTCGCCAGCCTTGCCCCTGTCAGGCTGCCCCTGCTGTTCAGGTCGTTGTCACAGCTGTGGTAGCGATGTGGTAGCGCTTTCTCTCCGGGCGTTTAGGATTGCAGGTAGGGTTGCGGTGCTGCCGCTGTAACGTGTTCGCCGCTGTGGTATCGCTTCCACTCGGGGCGTGCGGGCGGCTCAATCTCACAGATCGTGCCGCATTTCCGGCGTGAGTACAGCGTGTAGCGTTTAGCGTGGGTGCAGTGTTGCTGCTGTGCGAGATTCACCTCGCATCTGTTTCGCACTTCCTGCTCCTTTGTTTGCGCCCTAGTGACTGCTTCCGGGAGCGGCGGTTGAAAAAGGCTGGCGTTGTGTGTGTGGAGTGCTTTCACTTTTGTTTGTGCCGCCAGCGCAATCTACCTTGGCTGCGTTTCTCCCCCACCGGTAGGTGTTGGTTGGCTTAATTTTGTCCTTAGCCTCTTTCGCTGTTGTGCCGGTGCTGCTCTTTGATTATTGCCCCGTTCCTCTGTCTTCCTCCCTTTCTATGCGCTAGCTCTGGCGGGGCTTGGTTCCCGATTCGGTCCTCCCTCCTGCTTGGAGCTTGCTGAGGTGTTCTATTATGCCTGCATGCGTGGGCGGCTCTTGGGATGTGCTGCGCTGGGTTTTGCTGCGAGCTCACCTCCTCTCCCTTTCGCTGCTTGCGGCTATGTCTCCCGCCGCGGGCATCTGGGCGCCATTTTGCCTCTCGTCTCTGTCTTCCACCCGGAGTGTTTAAAGGTCTGTATTTCCTTCCTTGACTATTTTCCCCTTGGTTTTCCCGGCTCCGCTTGTCACCTGTGAGTTCCGATGTCTGAATCTGGCTTCTTGTGCTTGTTTATTTTCTGTTTGGCTGGCGAATCTCGCCGTTGTTGGCTTCGGGACTGCGGAGCTGACAAACTCAGACGACCGTCCTCATTGCCGTCCAGGCACGCCCCTCGTGGCCTTTTCTTCAATGATCATTTTAGATGGAAAATCTACAGTGTGCGAGCGCACGGCATCCACGCGCTCCACCCGGCTCTCATCTGAACAGCCCAGCGCGTCCCAAATTTCCCTCATTGCCGTCCAAGCCACGCCCCTCGTGGCCTCTTCTTCAAAGATCATTTTAGATAGAAAATCTACAGTGTGCGAGCGCACGGCATCCACGCGCTCCACCCGGCTCTCATCGGAACAGCCCAGCGCGTCCCAGATTTCAGACAACTGTGCCAAGGCGAGCTGCACACTGCTCACCATCTACGAGGAGAGCACAATGCTTCGACGTATGCGCTTTTCCGCGGCTTCGATCTTGGTATTGGTGCTGTGGAGGTCTGCTCTATCGCTGCTAGTTCCAGCTGCATATTGTCTATCGTGAGTTTTGTTTCTTTTGCCACTGCGTTTCCTTTGTTGACCCTTTTGAGGATTGTCTCTAGAGTAGTCATTTTTGAGCTTCATCTGCGACTCCGAAATATCTTTCCTGGGCTTTTTCTGGTCTCCGGCCATTTTCCCCTCTTGTCCCGCCATTGCGCTGAGGCCTCTCCTTGTTTGGAGGCTGCCTAGTCTGCCTCCCTTCTGGGTTGCGGTTAGGGTTGTGGTTGAGTGTCTTTTGTGCCGGAATTGCGTTGTATGTGCGGTACCTTGTGGGTTGTATGTTTCTGGTTCGTGTATTTCATTTTGCCCCTGCCAGCGCGTACTTTGTCTCCTTCGTTTCTGCGCGACCTTGAGTGGTATTTCCCCTGGTTGAAGCGGGACTGGGCGCTATTTGGTTGTGGAGCTGTGCCCCCGTGTTTTGTTTGTTGGCTTCCTGTATTGACCAGGGGTCGCTCGTTCCTGTTTTGCCCATTTGCCCTCCCTTCGCTGGTTTCCTGGGCACGATGTGTTTAGGGTAGGTGTTGCCTCTGTGGCGTGTTTGTTGGGTTTCCGTTCACCACCGCCACCGGCGCTGTGCACTCGCCTGCCTTGCCCCTGTCAGGCTGCCCCTGCTGTTCCGGTCGTTGTCACAGCTGTGGTAGCGATGTGGTAGCGCTTTCGCTCCGGGCGTTTAGGATTGCAGGTAGGGTTGCGGTGCTGCCGCTGTAACGTGTTCGCCGCTGTGGTATCGCTTCCACTCGGGGCCTGCGGGCGGCTCAATCTCACAGTTCGTGCCGAGTTTCCGGTGTGGGTACAGCGTGTAGCGTTTAGCGTGGGTGCAGTGTTGCTGCTGTGCGAGCTTCACCTCGTATCTGTTTCGCACTTCCTGCTCCTTTGTTTGCGCCCTAGTGACTGCTTCCGGGAGCGGCGGTTGAAAATGGCTGGCGTCGTGTGTGCTTTCACTTTTGTTTGTGCCGCCAGCGCAATCTACCTTGGCTGCGTTTCTCCCCCACCGGTAGGTGTTGGTTGGCTTAATTTTGGCCTTAGCCTCTTTCGCTGTTGTGCTGGTGCTGCTCTTTGATTATTGCCGCGTTCCTCTGTCTTCCTCCCTTTCTATGCGTAGCTCTGGCGGGGCTTGGTTCCTGATTCGGTCCTCCCTCCTGCTTGGAGCTTGCTGAGGTGTTCTATTATGAATGCATGCATGGGCCGCTCTTGGGATGTGCTTGGCTGGGTTTTGCTGCGAGCTCACCTCCTCTCCCTTTCGCTGCTTGCGGCTATGTCTCCCGCCGCAGACATCTGGGCGCCATTTTGCCTCTCGTCTCTGTTTCCCGCCCAGAGGGTTTAAAGGTCTGTATTTCCTTCCTTGGCTACTTTCCCCTTCGTTTTCCCGGCTCCGCTTGTCGCCTGTGGGTTCCGATGTCTGAATCTGGCTTCTTGTGCTTGTTTATTTTCTGTTTGGCTGGTGAATCTCGCCGTTGTTGGCTTCGGGACTGTGGAGCTGACGGACTCAGACGACCGTCCTCATTGACGTCCAAGCCACGCCCCTCGTGGCCTTTTCTTCAAAGATCTTTTTAGATGGAAAATCTACAGTGTGCGAGTGTATGGCATCCACGCGCTCCACCCGGCTCTCATCGGAACAGCCCAGCGCGTCCCAGATTTCAGACAACCGTGCCAAGGCGAGCTGCACACTGCTCACCATCTACGAGGAGAGCACAATGCTTCGACGTATGCGCTTTTCCGCGGCTTCGATCTTGGTATTGGTGCTGTGGAGGTCTGCTCTATCGCTGCTAGTTCCAGCTGCATATTGTCTATCGTGAGTTTTGTTTCTTTTGCCACTGCGTTTCCTTTGTTGACCCTTTTGAGGATTGTCTCTAGAGTAGTCATTTTTGAGCTTCATCTGCGACTCCGAAATATCTTTCCTGGGCTTTTTCTGGTCTCCGGCCGTTTTCCCCTCTTGTCCCGCCATTGCGCTGAGGCCTCTCCTTGTTTGGAGGCTGCCTAGTCTGCCTCCCTTCTGGGTTGCGGTTAGGGCTGTGGTTGAGTCTGTCTTTTGTGCCGGAATTGCTTTGTATGTGCGGTACCATGTGGGTTATATGTTTCTGGTTCTTGTTTTTGATTTTGCCCCTGCCAGCGCGTGCTTTGTCTTGTTCGTTTCTGCGTGACCTGGAGTAGTATTTCCCCTGGTTGGAGCGGGACTGGGTCCTATTTGGTTGTGGAGCTGTGCTCCCGTGTTTTGTAAGTTGGCTTCCTGTATTGAACAGTGGTCGCTCGTTCCTGTTGTGCCCATTTGCCCTCCCTTCGCTGGTTTCCTGGGCACACTGTGTTTAGGGTAGGTGTTGCCTCTGTGGCGTGTTTGTAGGGGTTTCCGTTCACCACCGCCACCGGCGCTGTGCACTCGCCTGCCTTGCCCCTCTCAGGCTGCCCCCCCTGTTCCGGTCGTGGTCACCGCTGTGGTAGAGATGTGGTAGCACTTTCGCTCCGGGCATTTAGGGTTGCAGGTAGGGTTGCGGAGCTGCCGCTGTAACGTGTTCGCCGCTGTGGCATCGCTTCCGCTCGGGGCGTGCGGGCGGCTCAATCTCACAGTTCGTGCCGCATTTCCGGCGGGAGTACAGCGTTTAGCGTTTAGCGTGGGTGCAGTGTTGCTGCTGTGCGAGCTTCACCTCGCATCTGTTTCGCACTTCCTGCTCCTTTGTTTGCGCCCTAGTGATTGCTTCCGGGAGCGGCGGTTGAAAATGGCTGGCATCGTGTGTGTGGAGTGCTTTCACTTTTGTTTGTGCCGCCAGCGCAATCTACCTTGGCTGCGTTTACCCCCCACCGGTAGGTGTTGGTTGGCTTAATTTTGGCCTTAGTCTCTTTCGCTGTTGTGCCGGTGCTGCTCTTTGATTATTGCCGCGTTCCTCTGTCTTCCTCCCTTTCTATGCGCTAGCTCTGGTGGGGCTTGGTTCCCATTTCGGTCCTCCCTCCTGCTTGGAGCTTGCTGAGGTGTTCTATTATGCCTGCATGCATTGGCCGCTCTTGGGATGTGCTGGGCTGGGTTTTGCTGCGAGCTCACCTCCTCTCCCTTTCGCTGCTTGAGGCTATGTCTCCCGCCGCAGGCACCTGGGTGCCATTTTGCCTCTCGTCTCTGTTTCCCGCCCAGAGGGTTTAAAGGTCTGTATTTCCTTCCTTGGCTACTTTCCCCTTCATTTTCCCGGCTCCGCTTGTCGCCTGTGGGTTCCGATGTCTGAATCTGGCTTCTTGTGCTTGTTTATTTTCTGTTTGGCTGGTGAATCTTGCCGTTGTTGGCTTCAGGACTGTGGAGCTGACGGACTCAGACGACCGTCCTCATTGCCGTCCAAGCCACGCCCCTCTTGGCCTTTTCTTCAAAGATCTTTTTAGATGGAAAATCTACAGTGTGCGAGTGTACGGCATCCACGCGCTCCACCCGGCTCTCATCCGAACAGCCCAGCGCGTCCCAAATTTCCCTCATTGCTGTCCAAGCCACGCCTCTTCTTCAAAGATCATTTTAGATAGAAAATCTACAGTGTGCGAGCGCACGGCATCCACACGCTCCACCCGGCTCTCATCCGAACAGCCCAGCGCGTCGCAGATTTCTGACAACCGTGCCAAGGCGAGCTGCACACTGCTCACCATCTGCGAGGAGAGCACATCACTTCGACTTATGCGCTTTTCCGCGGCTTCTATCTTGGTATTGGTGCTGTGGATGTCTGCTCTTATCGCTGCTAGTTCCAGCACCATATTGTCTATCGTGAGTTTTGTTTCTTTTGCTACTGCGTTTCCTTCATTGACCCTTTTGAGGATTGTCTCTAGAGTAGTCGCCTCATTTTTGAGCTTCATCTGCGACTCCGAAATATCTTTCCTGGGCTTTTTCTGGTCTCCGGCCGTTTTCCCCTCTTCTCCCGCCATTGCGCTGAGGCCTCTCCTTGTTTGGAGGCTGCCTAGTCTGCCTCCCTTCTGGGTTGCGGTTAGGGCTGTGGTTGAGTCTGTCTTTTGTGCTGGAATTGCTTTGTATGTGCGGTACCATGTGGGTTGTATGTTTCTGGTTCTTGTTTTTGATTTTGCCCCTGCCAGCGCGTGCTTTGTTTTGTTTGTTTCTGCGCGACCTGGAGTAGTATTTCCCCTGGTTGGAGCGGGACTGGGTCCTATTTGGTTGTGGAGCTGTGCTCCAGTGTTTTGTAAGTTGGCTTCCTGTATTGAACAATGGTCGCTTGTTCCTGTTGTGCCCATTTGCCCTCCCTTCGCTGGTTTCCTGGGCACACTGTGTTTAGGGTAGGTGTTTCCTCTGTGGCGTGTTTGTAGGGGTTTCCGTTCACCACCGCCACCGGCGCTGTGCACTCGCCTGCCTTGCCCCTCTCAGGCTGCCCCCCCTATTCCGGTCGTGGTCACCGCTGTGGTAGCGATGTGGTAGCACTTTCGCTCCGGGCATTTAGGGTTGCAGGTAGGGTTGCGGAGCTGCCGCTGTAACGTGTTCGCCGCTGTGGTATCGCTTCCGCTCGGGGCGTGCGGGCGGCTCAATCTCAGAGTTCGTGGCGAGTTTCCGGTGTGGGTACAGCGTGTAGCGTTTAGCGTTGGTGCAGTGTTGCTGCTGTGCGAGCTTCACCTCGCATCTGTTTTGCACTTCCTGCTCCTTTGTTTGCGCCCTAGTGACTGCTTCCGGGAGCGGCGGTTGAAAATGCCTGGCGTCGTGTGTGTGGAGGCATTTCACTTTCGTTTGTGCCACCAGCGCAATCTACCTTGGCTGCATTTCTCCCCCACCGGTAGGTGTTGGTTGGCTTAATTTTGGCCTTAGCCTTGTTCGCTGTTGTGCCGGTGCTGCTCTTTGATTATTGCCGTGTTCCTCTGTCTTCCTCCCTTCTCCGCGCTAGCTCTGGCGGGGCTTGGTTCCCGATTCGGTCCTCCCTCCTGCTTGGAGCTTGCTGAGGTGTTCTCAGTTCAGTTCAAAAGTCTTTATTTCGAATATCCATTCATAAAAGACAATACATAGCAAAACACCATTATTTTATAAAACCATTGCATCAATCATTATCTTAAAAGTATACCTCAGTTTAAAAAGATATTAAGCAACCAATTCGATAGACAGTTTAATAAAGACTTCAAATTATAATAACAGTCCACTGTGTAAATAGTATTAAAGGATAAACATTTAAAAGACAATAGGGTTTGTAGTTCGAATAATCCAGGCCCAGCCTAGATACTTGGCCACACCAACCACCACCATCTCAGATGTGTTTAAGCGAAATATCCTTATGGCTTCTAAGAACCCTTTGATTTCAAGATTGTTACATATGGGTTTAAGCCATTTCAGCTGCGGAACACGGTAGGCTGGGCATGCAAAGGAAAAGTGACCCAAGCTTTCCGGGTGATTAGGGCACCAAGGACAAGTATGGTTTGTGTTCCCAAGCCAATTGCCAGAAAAGGAATTAACTGGGAGTAATCCGACACAGAACTGATGGTATAGTTTCCGGTCGAGGGTTTTAGTGATCACATCCCAGTAGGATTCTTGAGCGGGGGACAGTTTATGAACCAAAAAATGCCCAGTTAGATTAGAAGCATCCGACTGGGCCACAGCTAGATGTTTTATTGAGGCCCAGTATAAATCCTTAAAGTCCTATTTGGAGGGGAAAAGGGAAACCCCCGGGTTGGACCAAAGATGGCTAAGACCCATCTGTTCCAGTACAGATTTTACTTCCCTTAACCAGGGGATTTGGGAAGCCCCTCACAATGACCTAACTTCATCCAATTCCTTGGCGAATAGGCTAAGTTCTGGAGTAGTCCAGAGCCGTCGCCATAGGGCCACCAGGCGGAACCGAGCCATGTCATTGAAGGGGTTGCAACCCAAATCTAACAACAATGGTTTGGTGGGTGTAGATTGAGGTAGACCCACCAAATTACACAAAAATTTGTTTTGTGCCTTAACGAGGAGAGACAGATCTTTATACCCCCACACATCAGCGCCATATAATATGGCAGTATTAATTTTAGCTTCATAAATTTTTATCACCGGGGCAATACGTTTGGTCAGTGATTTTTTTTGCTCCTGTAATAAGCAGCCCGAGAGGCGAACGAACTTTAGATAAAGGGCCTCAATCTGGGGTTTCCAGCTAAATCGGTAGTCCAGGGTCACACCCAAATACGTCCTTGAATCCACTTGTTCAATCAGGGTACCATTCAAAGTACTAGAGGTTTTAATGGGACTTTTATTACTAAATACCATGAATTTTGTTTTGTCAGTGTTGATCTGCAGATCATTAACCCTGCAAAACTCTGCAAACCTGCCGAGGGCTAATTGCAACCCTCTACGAGTTTTTGAGAGAAGCAGGGTGTCATCCGCAAAAATCAACATCGGGTATTTAAACCCACCCAGAGATGGTGCATCGGTCGGGGTATCAGAAAATAATTTTACAACCTGATTGATAAACAAAAGGAATAAGGTAGGTGCCAACACGCATCCCTGTCGCACACCGCGTGTAACTGGGAAGCTGTCAGTCACCTGACCTTGTTTTCCCCATCTCACTTTGGCAAAATTTTCATCGTGAAGTCTAATCACTAGATCAAGAAGTTCAGGTGGTAAACCCATGAGTCTAAGGGATTTCCACAATTTCTCTCTGGGTACTAAATCGAAGGCCGATTTGAGGTCCACAAAGGCGGCATAGATGGCGCCTCCACCCAGCTTGACTACCTTCCAAAACAACATATTAAGTCTAAAGACCTGATCTAGGGTACTGGTGCCTGCTCTAAACCCAGCTTGCATAGGGGACAGAATATTTTCTTGCTCCATCCACCCCTGGATTCTCACAAGTACCATCCTGGCAGCCATTTTTTGGATAGAATCTATCAGGCTTATGGGGCGATAATTCCCCGGGGCTGAGCGGTCTCGTTTTTTATACACTGGTAAAATCTCCGCCCCTTTCCAGGAATTCGGAATCCTTGCCCCTGCAGCGATTGCATTCACAAGCATGGTTATGTAAGGAACCCAAATGTCTAAATTCATTTTAAAAAGATCAGAGGGTATTGCATCTATCCCTGGCGCTCTACCTGAGTGGGCTGTACCCAAAGCGTACTTTGTATCAGAGATATTAAAAACAAGTGAACAATCAGGATTAGGGGGCAAAACTACGTCCAGCTCTTGATGGAGATCCTGATTCACATCCGGAGCTCTAAACTGCGATGAGTAGAAAGCCATCCAGTCTTCCACTGAGACATGATTCGCGGGGGCTCTAGAATCTTGGTTCATACCCCACTTAACAATTTCCCAAAACTTAATTTGGTTTGATGTTAGGCATACCGAAAGGAGCTCTGACCAATGGCGGTCCTCCCACTCCTTCTTCGCGGCCCATAGCGTTTTTTTATAGGGTAGTCGGGCCGTTCTGATAACTGCAATATCTCTAGATTTGATTGCTAGGATCAGTCTACTATGAGCTACCCTACAGCTTTTATTGTACCATTTGGTCCGAACTTTATCCTTCCTTACTTTTAAAGGGATTGTTAGTAAAGTTTTTAATTCCGCGAAGCACTGATCGTGAAGATCACTAATCTGGGGAATGGTCTCCTGGGAGGATGATGCGACTACCATAGCGGCCAGGGTCTTTGCCACTTCTTCCTCTAAGCCTTTAATTATGGAGGGGTCTGCAACTACACTAGACCACTTTACTCTTTTTCTGTCATTACACAGTAAAACCTCTGACGTTGAGCAGGTGGTAATAGAAGGCCCATCTCCAACGCCAAAAAGCTTAAGGCTCAACGAGAGGGGGTTATGGTCGCTCTCTGGGCATACCACAACCTCCATATCGATAACCTGGGACCAGAGCTCAAGTTTAATAAGAAAATAGTCGATACGACTTTTACAGACCCCATTGTTAAAGGTCGGTTGGCCTGATTTATCGGAGGGCGTGCGTCCATTAGCAGCACGCAGCCCCCACTCTAAACATAACCCATGCCAATGAAGTGCTGCCTCGGTGCCCTTGACGCCCCTTGTTATTGATAAGGGCGGGATGTCCCATACCATATCTTCATCAGCCCCTAGGTCCTCCCCCACACTGTTCAGAGGCTCAAATGAACTGTTCAAGTCTCCAGCGACCAAAACCAAACTGTCACTGCCTATTCTCCTAAAGAGTGAGTCCAAGTCATCTATAACTGACTGTTTGCGACCTCCAGGGCGTTCTCTAGCATAAATATTTATAAGAACTATGTCCTTATTATTACCACTACTACACTTAACACACAGGAGGTCCGGATTGTCTACCGAAATCTCCAATAGACTAAACCCCAAAGACTGTCTTATCCATACCACTAACCCTCCTGAGGGTCTACCCTTAGGGCCCTGAATAGCCGGCTTGTAAAAGTTAAGGTACCCTACCCTATGAATCGGGGTAACTGCCCAACTTTCCTGTAGGATGACGATATCAAAGGAGTCAATAAAATCAACCCAATCTTCCCTATCTATACGACCCCTTAGTCCTGCCATATTCCAGGAAACTATTTTAGCTATCCCCACTTGATTGCTAGATGGGGCTACCACTAGGGTACATTTATCCTCTAACAGTTCAGCATTCATCTAACAGGGGACCAGATCTCTGGGGAGGTGAATTAAGGTGTACATCTGCATAGTCCTTACTATTACCCTCCTCAGTGGTCGGTTGGCTACAACCCATGGAATCCATACTACTGGGACTATCTGGACCATAGACATACCCCAGTCAATCAACACATTCCAACCCTGACAATGGATCAAACCTGTTTGAGAGACACGGGTAAAAAGGCGAGTTGAGAAACCTCTCCTCCACATTTCTCCCCACCAGTCTATGAGGAGGAAGGTTTCTGGTAGGGGGCGGGCCATGCCGTTTTGGGTAGAAGTAAGACAAGCTTAAGGACTGTACATCCCCTGTTCTTCCAAATCTTGCCTCTCTACGAATATAATCAACCACCCATGGATCCCGGAAGTTTATTAAAATACAATCGCCTTCCAAATCCTTTGGGCAATAACCCACCCAATCAACTCTACGGACTGTCAGTATCTTTGTAGAAGATGAGGGTGGAAGGGGACGATTTTTGTTAAGCTTGAAGGCTACTTTATTCATAAGATCTCCATGTGATTCTGATTGTATATCCCTTAAGGGTGCAACACCTGTCAGGACAATGGTGTAAGGTGTGGCATCAAATGGTAGATCTGCTGGGGGAGGCCCTCTTCTAGTAACTCTCTTCGAGGGTTGTGAACGCCCTGCTGCAACACTAGTACTGGATTTTTGGTGGGGGGTTGATTTAGAACTGCCTACCTTTGAGGTGGAAGCCTGTGCGGAACTCACAGGTTTAGGGGCAGATAACACCGGTAACCCATGGGATTTAAAGCTAGCCTTCTTGGGTAAAGCAGTTTGGATAACCGGGGTGGAGGGTAAATTTGGTGCACTAAGCGTCTTCGAGGTCCTGGCCTTAGAGACTGGTCTCGAGGCGCTAACATTTGACGGTGCCCCCGTAGAAGTAGCCTTGGTAATAATATCAGAGTGGCCGGGGGGTTTTGGGTTAGTAAAGCCAGAACCACTAGAAGAGACCGATTGCTTGGCCTGCTGGCTAACCAGTTTTTTAAGTAGACAAGAATTATCTTTAATGTTGGTCTCTAGGTTGTCAATTTTTAAATTCATAAGTCTAGTTCTCTCTAGTAAGAGGAACCCCTGTAGTGGTAGAAGCAGATGTGATGGTACCACCGGATGGGATAGTGGGTAAAGGATCATCCCTTGAAAGGAGGGTTTCAGACACACACAATGATGGACTAACGGTTTTGGGTGCCTTTGAAACTCCCCCTTTCTGCCGGCATTCATTACTCTTTCTTTTACCAGGGCGATTCACCTCCAGAGTCTCCTCTTCAGAGGAGGAGTCTAGTAGTGAGGGTGTAGCAGAAAGAGCACTATCCTCTACACCACTCACGGATGAATCTGAATCACCAGGGTTATCATCAGAGATACAATGCAGTAAAGGGGAACCTTCAGTATCATTATGTATCTCAACAGGAACAAGAACCAGATTAGGGGGAGGTAGTTGGTTAAGTGTGGGGCTTGGAACTGTAACAATGTGCCCCAAAGAAGAACGTTTCCCATTTATTAAATCTAAAGACAACCTTTTTTCAACAAAAGCAATTTCTTTTTCCAATATACCCGTAGCTTTTGTTATAAAGGCATCTAATGGGCCTGAAACCACCCCCTCTGAAGTCTGAAGTGAAACAGAACGATCTCTCCTGGAAAGTAGGGGCATTTTAGTAACTAAGCGAGGTATGCAGCCAAAATACAAAACTTGCAAACCCAGATGACACCCAACAGCAACAACAACAATATGGACGACTGAGCCGCTTGACCAACTAATAGTCAGATTCACCAGGGCTTGTCCAAGACCAAAGGGGGTGGCCCAGCCCGGCCTCCTTTGGCCCCGGACGACCACAATCGGTCCCACCCTTGTCCCGGGCTTCTCCCGGGACGCTCCCACGCGCTCCCGCGTCGCGGGGATACCACTTTACTTAAGTACGTGATCTGTCAAGGTGAAGGCTGGGCGTGGCTAGCAGGGAAGCCGGCCAGGTGACGGGAGGCGTGGTTAGCCGGGACTTCTGGGATTCGAAGTCCGGTCCCAATTGCTCGCAGCCCTGCAGCACGGAGATTGCCTTTCAAGCTAGTCCAGAGTCCCCTCAAGGCAGAGAGCAGCGCAGCGGGACCCGCGAAGCGGGTTCCGCAAGTTGTAAATGAAAAAACGGCTAGGAGAGCCCACACGAACTGCCAGCAAGGTCCTACAGTGTCCCCCTGAGGTGTTCTATTATGCCTGCATGCATGGGCCGCTCTTGGGATGTGCTGGGCTGGGTTTTGCTGCGAGCTCACCTCCTCTCCCTTTCGCTGCTTGCGGCTATGTCTCCCGCCGCAGGCATCTGGGCGCCATTTTGCCTCTCGTCTCTGTTTCCCTCCCAGAGGGTTTAAAGGTCTGTATTTCCTTCCTTGGCTACTTTCCCCTTCGTTTTCCCGGCTCCGCTTGTCGCCTGTGGGTTCCGATGTCTGAATCTGGCTTCTTGTGCTTGTTTATTTTGTTTGGCTGGTGAATCTCGCCGTTGTTGGCTTCGGGACTGTGGAGCTGACGGACTCAGACGACCGTCCTCATTGCCGTCCAAGCCACGCCCCTCGTGGCCTTTTCTTCAAAGATCTTTTTAGATGGAAAATCTACAGTGTGCGAGTGTACGGCATCCACGCGCTCCACCCGGCTCTCATCAGAACAGCCCAGCGCGTCCCAGATGTCCGACAACCGTGCCAAGGCGAGCTGCACACTGCTCACCATCTGCGAGGAGAGCACATCACTTCGACTTATGCGCTTTTCCGCTGCTTCTATCTTGGTATTGGTGCTGTGGATGTCTGCTCTTATCGCTGCTAGTTCCAGCACCATATTGTCTATCGTGAGTTTTGTTTCTTTTGCCACTGCGTTTCCTTCGTTAACCCTTTTGAGGATTGTCTCTAGAGTAGTCGCCTCATTTTTGAGCTTCATCTCCAACTCCGAAATATCTTTCCTGGGCTTTTTCTGGTCTCAGGCTGTTTTTCCCTCTTGTCCCGCCATTGCGCTGAGGCCTCTCCTTGTTTGGAGGCTGCCTAGTCTGCCTCCCTTCTGGGTTGCGGTTAGGGCTGTGGTTGAGTGTCTTTTGTGCCGGAATTGCGTTGTATGTGCGGTACCTTGTGGGTTGTATGTTTCTGGTTCTTGTATTTCATTTTGCCCCTGCCAGCGCGTGCTTTGTCTCCTTCGTTTCTGCGCGACCTTGAGTGGTATTTCCCCTAGTTGAAGCGGGACTGGGCGCTATTTGGTTGTGGAGCTGTGCCCCCGTGTTTTGTTTGTTGGCTTCCTGTATTGACCAGGGGTCGCTCGTTCCTGTTGTGCCCATTTACCCTCCCTTCGCTGGTTTCCTGGGCACGATGTGTTTAGGGTAGGTGTTGCCTCTGTGGCGTGTTTGTTGGGTTTCCGTTCACCACCGCCACCGGCGCTGTGCACTCGCCTGCCTTGCCCCTGTCAGGCTGCCCCCGCTGTTCCGGTCGTTGTCACAGCTGTGGTAGCGATGTGGTAGCGCTTTCGCTCCGGGCGTTTAGGATTGCAGGTAGGGTTGCGGTGCTGCCGCTGTAACGTGTTTGCCGCTGTGGTATCGCTTCCACTCGGGGTGTGCGGGCGGCTCAATCTCACAGTTCGTGCCGCATTTCCGGCGTGAGTACAGCGTTTAGCGTGGGTGCAGTGTTGCTGCTGTGCGAGCTTCACCTCGCATCTGTTTCGCACTTCCTGCTCCTTTGTTTGCGCCCTAGTGACTGCTTCCGGGAGCGGCGGTTGAAAATGGCTGGCGTCGTGTGTGTGGAGTGCTTTCACTTTTGTTTGTGCCGCCAGCGCAATCTACCTTGGCTGCGTTTCTCCCCCACCGGTAGGTGTTGGTTGGCTTAATTTTGGCCTTAGCCTCTTTCGCTGTTGTGCCGGTGCTGCTCTTTGATTATTGCCGCGTTCCTCTGTCTTCCTCCCTTTCTATGCGCTAGCTCTGGCGGGGCTTGGTTCCCGATTCGGTCCTCCCTCCTGCTTTGAGCTTGCTGAGGTGTTCTATTATGCCTGCATGCGTGGGCGGCTCTTGGGATGTGCTGTGCTGGGTTTTGCTGCGAGCTCACCTCCTCTCCCTTTCGCTGCTTGCGGCTATGTCTCCCGCCGCGGGCATCTGGGCGCCATTTTGCCTCTCGTCTCTGTCTTCCACCCGGAGGGTTTAAAGGTCTATATTTCCTTCCTTGACTATTTTCCCCTTGGTTTTCCCGGCTCCGCTTGTCACCTGTGAGTTCCGATGTCTGAATCTGGCTTCTTGTGCTTGTTTATTTTCTGTTTGGCTGGCGAATCTCGCCGATGTTGGCTTCGGGACTGCGGAGCTGACAAACTCAGACGACCGTCCTCATTGCCGTCCAGGCACGCCCCTCGTGGCCTTTTCTTCAATGATCATTTTAGATGGAAAATCTACAGTGTGCGAGCACACGGCATCCACGCGCTCCACCCAGCTCTCATCCGAACAGCCCAGCGTGTCCCAGATTTCCGACAACCGTGCCAAGGCGAGCTGCACACTGCTCACCATCTGCGAGGAGAGCACATCACTTCGACTTATGCGCTTTTCCGCGGCTTCTATCTTGGTATTGGTGCTGTGGTCGTCTGCTCTTATCGCTGCTAGTTCCAGCACCATATTGTCTATCGTGAGTTTTGTTTCTTTTGCCACTGCGTTTCCTTCGTTGACCCTTTTGAGGATTGTCTCTAGAGTAGCCGCCTCATTTTTGAGCTTCATCTGCGACTCCGAAATATCTTTCCTGGGCTTTTTCTGGTCTCCGGCCGTTTTCCCCTCTTGTCCCGCCATTGCGCTGAGGCCTCTCCTTGTTTGGAGGCTGCCTAGTCTGCCTCCCTTCTGGGTTGCGGTTAGGGCTGTGGTTGAGTCTGTCTTTTGTGCCGGAATGGCCTTGTATGTGCGGTACCATGTGGGTTGTATGTTTCTGGTTCTTGTTTTTGATTTTGCCCCTGCCAGCGCGTGCTTTGTCTTGTTCGTTTCTGCACGACCTGGAGTAGTATTTCCCCTGGTTGGAGCGGGACTGGGTCCTGTTTGGTTGTGGAGCTGTGCTCCCGTGTTTTGTAAGTTGGCTTCCTGTATTGAACAGTGGTCGCTTGTTCCTGTTGTGCCCATTTGCCCTCCCTTCGCTGGTTTCCTGGGCACACTGTGTTTAGTGTAGGTGTTGCCTCTGTGGCGTGTTTGTAGGGGTTTCCGTTCACCACCGCCACCGGTGCTGTGCACTCGCCTGCCTTGCCCCTCTCAGGCTGCCCCCCCTGTTCCGGTCGTGGTCACCGCTGTGGTAGCGATGTGGTAGCACTTTCGCCCTGGGCATTTAGGGTTGCGGAGCTGCCGCTGTAACGTGTTCGCCGCTGTGGTATCGCTTCCACTCGGGGCGTGCGGGCGGCTCAATCTCACAGTTCGTGCCGAGTTTCCGGTGTGGGTACAGCGTGTAACGTTTAGCGTGGGTGCAGTGTTGCTGCTGTGCGAGCTTCACCTCGCATCTGTTTTGCACTTCCTGCTCCTTTGTTTGCGCCCTAGTGACTGCTTCCGGGAGCGGCGGTTGAAAATGCCTGGCGTCGTGTGTGTGGAGGCGTTTCACTTTCGTTTGTGCCACCAGCGCAATCTACCTTGGCTGCGTTTCTCCCCCACCGGTAGGTGTTGGTTGGCTTAATTTTGGCCTTAGCCTCGTTCCCTGTTGTGCCGGTGCTGCTCTTTGATTATTGCCGTGTTCCTCTGTCTTCCTCCCTTCTCCGCGCTAGATCTGGCGGGGCTTGGTTCCCGATTCGGTCCTCCCTCCTCCTTGGAGCTTGCTGAGGTATTCTCAGTTCAGTTCAAAAGTCTTTATTTCGAATATCAATTCATAAAAGACAATACATAGCAAAACACCATTATTTTATAAAACCATTGCATCAATCATTATCTTAAAAGTATACATCAGTTTAAAAAGATATTAAACAACCAATTCGATAGACAGTTTAATAAAGACTTCAAATTATAATAACAGTCCACTGTGTAAATAGTATAAAAGGATAAACATTTAAAAGACAATAGGGTTTCTAGTTCGAATAATCCAGGCCCAGCCTAGATACTTGGCCACACCAACCACCACCATCTCAGATGTGTTTAAGCGAAATATCCTTATGGCTTCTAAGAACCCTTTGATTTCAAGATTGTTACATATGGGTTTAAGCCATTTCAGCCGCGGAACACGGTAGGCTGGGCATGCAAAGGAAAAGTGACCCAAGCTTTCCAGGTGATTAGGGCACCAAGGACAAGTATGGTTTGTGTTCCCAAGCCATTTGCCAGAAAAGGAATTAACTGGGAGTAATCCGACACGGAACTGATGGTATAGTTTCCGGTCGAGGGTTTTAGTGATCACATCCCAGTTGGATTCTAGAGCGGGGGACAGTTTATGAACCAAAAAATGCCCAGTTAGATTAGAAGCATCCGACTGGGCCACAGCTAGATGTTTTATTGAGGCCCAGTATAAATCCTTAAAGTCCTGTTTGGAGGGAAAAAGGGAAACCCCCGGGTTGGACCAAAGATGGCTAAGACCCATCTCTTCCAGTACAGATTTTACTTCCCTTAACCAGGGGATTTGGGAAGCCCCCCACAATGACCTAACTTCATCCAATTCTTTGGCGAATAGGCTAAGTTCTGGAGTAGTCCAGAGCCGTCGCCATAGGGCCACCAGGCGGAACCGAGCCATGTCATTGAAGGGTTTGCAACCCAAATCTAACAACAATGGTTTGGTGGGTGTAGATTGAGGTAGACCCACCAAATTACGCAAAAATTTGTTTTGTGCCTTAACGAGGAGAGACAGATCTTTATACCCCCACACATCAGCGCCATATAATATGGCAGTATTAATTTTAGCTTCATAAATTTTTATCACCGGGGCAATACGTTTGGTCAGTGATTTTTTTTGCTCCTGTAATAAGCAGCCCGAGAGGCGAACGAACTTTAGATAAAGGGCCTCAATCTGGGGTTTCCAGCTAAATCGGTAGTCCAGGGTCACACCCAAATACGTCATTGAATCCACTTGTTCAATCAGGGTACCATTCAAAGTAATAGAGGTTTTAATGGGACTTTTATTACTAAATACCATGAATTTTGTTTTTTCAGTGTTGATCTGCAGATCATTAACCCTGCAAAACTCAGCAAACCTGCCGAGGGCTAATTGCAACCCTCTACGAGTTTTTGAGAGAAGCAGGGTGTCATCCGCAAAAATCAACATCGGGTATTTAAACCCACCCAGAGATGGTGCATCGGTCGGGGTATCAGAAAATAATTTTACAACCTGATTGATAAACAAAAGGAATAAGGTAGGTGCCAACACGCATCCCTGTCGCACACCGCGTGTAACTGGGAAGCTGTCAGTCACCTGACCTTGTTTTCCCCATCTCACTTTGGCAACATTTTCATCGTGAAGTCTAATCACTAGATCAAGAAGTTCAGGTGGTAAACCCATGAGTCTAAGGGATTTCCACAATTTCTCTCTGGGTACTAAATCGAAGGCCGATTTGAGGTCCACAAAGGCGGCATAGATGGCGCCTCCACCCAGCTTGACTACCTTCCAAAACAACATATTAAGTCTAAAGACCTGATCTAGGGTACTGGTGCCTGCTCTAAACACAGCTTGCATAGGGGACAGAATATTTTCTTGCTCCATCCACCCCTGGATTCTCACAAGTACCATCCTGGCAGCTATTTTTTGGATAGAATCTATCAGGCTTATGGGGCGATAATTCCCCGGGGCTGAGCGGTCTCCTTTTTTATATACTGGTAAAATCTCCGCCCCTTTCCAGGAATTCGGAATCCTTGCCCCTGCAGCGATTGCATTCACAAGCATGGTTATGTAAGGAACCCAAATGTCTAAATTCATTTTAAAAAGATCAGAGGGTATTGCATCCATCCCTGGCGCTCTACCTGAGTGGACTGTACCCAAAGCGTACTTTGTATCAGAGATATTAAAAACAAGTGAACAATCAGGATTAGGGGGCAAAACTACGTCCATCTCTTGATGGAGATCCTGATTCACATCCGGAGCTCTAAACTGCGATGAGTAGAAAGCCATCCAGTCTTCCACTGAGACATGATTCGCGGGGGTTCTAGAATCTTGGTTCATACCCCACTTAACAATTTCCCAAAACTTAATTTGGTTTGATGTTAGGCATGCCGAAAGGAGCTCTGACCAATGGCGGTCCTCCCACTCCTTCTTCGCGGCCCATAGCGTTTTTTTATAGGGTAGTCGGGCCGTTCTGATAACTGCAATATCTCTAGATTTGATTGCTAGGATCAGTCTACTATGAGCTACCCTACAGCTTTTATTGTACCATTTGGTCCGAACTTTATCCTTCCTTACTTTTAAAGGGATTGTTAGTAAAGTTTTTAATTCCGCGAAGCACTGATCGTGAAGATCACTATTCTGGGGAATGGTCTCATGGGAGGATGATGCGACTACCATAGCGGCCAGGGTCTTTGCCACTTCTTCCTCTAAGCCTTTAATTATGGAGGGGTCTGCAACTACCCTAGACCACTTTACTCTTTTTCTGTCATTACACAGTAAAACCTCTGACATTGAGCAGGTGGTAATAGAAGGCCCATCTCCAATGCCAAAAAGCTTAAGGCTCAACGAGAGGGGGTTGTGGTCGCTCTCTGGGCGTACCACAACCTCCATATCGATAACCTGGGACCAGAGCTCAAGTTTAATAAGAAAATAGTCGATACGACTTTTACAGACCCCATTGTTAAAGGTCGGTTGGCCTGATTTATCGGAGGGCGTGCGTCCATTAGCAGCACGCAGCCCCCACTCTAAACATAACCCATGCCAGTGAAGTGCTGCCTCGGTGCCCTTGACGCCCCTTGTTATTGATAAGGGCGGGATGTCCCATACCATATCTTCATCAGCCCCTAGGTCCTCCCCCACACTGTTCAGAGGCTCAAATGAACTGTTCAAGTCTCCAGCGACCAAAACCAAACTGTCACTGCCTATTCTCCTAAAGAGTGAGTCCAAGTCATCTATAACTGACTGTTTGCGACCTCCAAGGCGTTCTCTAGCATAAATATTTATAAGAACTATGTCCTTATTATTACCACTACTACACTTAACACACCGGAGGTCCGGATTGTCTACCGAAATCTCCAATAGACTAAACCCCAAAGACTGTCTTATCCATACCACTAACCCTCCTGAGGGTCTACCCTTAGGGCCCTGAATAGCCGGCTTGTAAAAGTTAAGGTACCCTACCCTATGAATCGGGGTAACTGCCCAACTTTCCTGTAGGATGACGATATCAAAGGAGTCAATAAAATCAACCCAATCTTCACTATCTATACGACCCCTTAGTCCTGCCATATTCCAGGAAACTATTTTAGCTATCCCCACTTGATTGCTAGATGGAGCTACCACTAGGGTACATTTATCCTCTAACAGTTCAGCATTCACCCTCAACAGGGGACCAGATCTCTGGGGAGGTGAATTAAGGTGTACATCTGCATAGTCCTTACTATTACCCTCCTCAGTGGTCGGTTGGCTACAACCCATGGAATCCATACTACTGGGACTATCTGGACCATAGACATACCCCAGTCAATCAACACATTCCAACCCTGACAATGGATCAAACCTGTTTGAGAGACACGGGTAAAAAGGCGAGTTGAGAAACCTCTCCTCCACATTTCTCCCCACCAGTCTATGAGGAGGAAAGTTTCTGGTAGGGGGCGGGCCATGCCGTTTTGGGTAGAAGTAAGACAAGCTTAAGGACTGTACATCCCCTGTTCTTCCAAATCTTGCCTCTCTACGAATATAATCAACCACCCATGGATCCCGGAAGTTTATTA
This sequence comes from Lissotriton vulgaris, assembly GCF_964263255.1. Classification (NCBI taxonomy): domain Eukaryota; kingdom Metazoa; phylum Chordata; class Amphibia; order Caudata; family Salamandridae; genus Lissotriton; species Lissotriton vulgaris. The sequence continues at coordinate 111,418 of NW_028254785.1, forward strand.
AAATACAAGCGCCTTCCAAATCCTTTGGGCAATAACCCACCCAATCAACTCTACGGACTGTCAGTATCTTTGTAGAAGATGAGGGTGGAAGGGGACGATTTTTGTTAAGCCAGAAGGCTACTTTATTCATAAGATCTCCATGTGATTCTGATTGTCTATCCCTTAAGGGTGCAACACCTGTCAGGACAATGGTGTAAGGTGTGGCATCAAATGGTAGATCTGCTGGGGGAGGCTCTCTTCTAGTAACTCTCTTCGAGGGTTGTGAACGCCCTGCTGCGACACTAGTACTGGATTTTTGGTGGGGGGTTGATTTAGAACTGCCTACCCCTGAGGTGGAAGCCTGTGCGGAACTCACAGGTTTAGGGGCAGATAACAGCGGTAACCCATGGGATTTTAAGATAGCCTTCTTGGGTAAAGCAGTTTGGATAACCGGGGTGGAGGGGAAATTTGGTGCACTAAGCGTCTTCGAGGTCCTGGCCTTAGAGACTGGTCTCGAGTCGCTAACATTTGACGGTGCCCCCGTAGAAGTAGCCTTGGTAATAATATCAGAGTGGCCGGGGGGTTTTGGGTTAGTAAAGCCAGAACCACTAGAAGAGACCGATTGCTTGGCCTGCTGGCTAACCAGTTTTTTAAGTAGACAAGAATTATCTTTAATGTTGGTCTCTAGGTTGTCAATTTTTAAATTCATAAGTCTAGTTCTCTCTAGTACCGGGAGTAAAAGTGTCTTAATTAGAATTTCCATTTGTGCTAGCAAGTCAGCATTATTCACATTCATATTTACTATGCTAGTAAGAGGAACCCCTGTAGTAGAAGAAGCAGATGTGATGGTACCACCGGATGGGATAGTGGGTAAAGGATCATCCCTTGAAAGGAGGGTTTCAGACACACACAATGATGGACTAACGGTTTTGGGTGCCTTTGAAACTCCCCCTTTCTGCCGGCATTTATTACGCTTCCTTTTACCAGGGCGATTCACCTCCAGAGTCTCCTCTTCAGAGGAGGAGTCTAGTAGTGAGGGTGTAGCAGAAAGAGCACTATCCTCTACACCACTCACGGATGAATCTGAATCACCAGGGTTATCATCAGAGATACAATGCAGTAAAGGGGAACCTTCAGTATCATTATGTATCTCAACAGGAACAAGAACCAGATTAGGGGGAGGTAGTTGGTTAGGTGTGGGGCTTGGAACTGTAACAATGTGCCCCAAAGAAGAACGTTTCCCATTTATTAAATCTAAAGACAACCTTTTTTCAACAAAAGCAATTTCTTTTTCCAATATACCCGTAGCTTTTGTTATAAAGGCATCTAATGGGCCTGAAACCACCCCCTTTGAAGTCTGAAGTGCAACAGAACGATCTCTCCCCAAACGTAGGGGCATTTTAGTAATTAAGCGAGGTATGCACCCAAAATACAAAACTTGCAAACCCAGATGACACCCAACAGCAACAACAACAATATGGGCGACTGAGCCGCTTGACCAACTAATAGTCAGATTCACCAGGGCTTGTCCAAGACCAAAGGGGGTGGCCCAGCCCGGCCTCCTTTGGCCCCGGACGGCCACAATCGGTCCCGCCCTTGTCCCGGGCTTCTCCCGGGACGCTCCCACGCGCTCCCGCGTCGCGGGGATACCACTTTACTTAAGTACGTGATCTGTCAAGGTGAAGGCTGGGCGTGGCTGGCAGGGAAGCCAGCCAGGTGACGGAAGGCGTGGTTAGCCGGGACTTCTGGGATTCGAAGTCCGGTCCCAATTGCTCGCAGCCCTGCAGCACGGAGATTGCCTTTCAAGCTAGTCCATAGTTCCCTTAAGGTAGAGAGCAGCGCAGCGGGACCCGCGAAGCGGGTTCCGCAAGTTGTAAATGAAAAAATGGCTAGGAGAGCCCACACGAACTGCCAGCAAGGTCCTACAGTGTCCCCCTGAGGTGTTCTATTATGCCTGCATGCATGGGCCGCTCTTGGGATGTGCTGGGCTGGGTTTTGCTGCGAGCTCACCTCCTCTCCCTTTTGCTGCTTGCGGCTATGTCTCCCGCCGCAGGCATCTGGGCGCCATTTTGCCTCTCGTCTCTGTTTCCCGCCCAGAGGGTTTAAAGGTCTGTATTTCCTTCCTTGGCTACTTTCCCCTTCGTTTTCCCGGCTCCGCTTGTCGCCTGTGGGTTCCGATGTCTGAATCTGGCTTCTTGTGCTTGTTTATTTTCTGTTTGGCTGGTGAATCTCGCCGTTGTTGGCTTCGGGACTGTGGAGCTGACTGACTCAGACGACCGTCCTCATTGCCGTCCAAGCCACGCCCCTCGTGGCCTTTTCTTCAAAGATCCTTTTTAGATGGAAAATCTACAGTGTGCGAGTGTACGGCATCCACGCGCTCCACCCGGCTCTCATCCGAACAGCCCAGCGCATCCCAGATTTCCGACAACCGTGCCAAGGCGAGATGCACACTGCTCACCATCTGCGAGGAGAGCACAACACTTCGACTTATGCGCTTTTCCGCTGCTTCTATCTTGGTATTGGTGCTGTGGATGTCTGCTCTTATCGCTGCTAGCTCCAGCACCATATTGTCTATCGTGAGTTTTGTTTCTTTTGCCACTGCGTTTCCTTCGTTGACCCTTTTGAGGATTGTCTCTAGAGTAGTCGCCTCATTTTTGAGCTTCATCTCCAACTCCGAAATATCTTTCCTGGGCTTTTTCTGGTCTCAGGCCGTTTTCCCCTCTTGTCCCGCCATTGCGCTGAGGCCTCTCCTTGTTTGGAGGCTGCCTAGTCTGCCTCCCTTCTGGGTTGCGGTTAAGGCTGTGGTTGAGTCTGTCTTTTGTGCCGGAATTGCGTTGTATGTGCGGTACCTTGTTGGTTGCATGTTTCTGGTTCTTGTTTTTGATTTTGCCCCCTGCCAGCGTGTGCTTTGTCTTGTTCGTTTCTGCGCGACCTGGAGTAGTATTTCCCCTGGTTGGAGCGGGACTGGGCGCTATTTGGTTGTGGAGCTGTGCCCCAGTGTTTTGTTCGTTGGCTTCCTGTATTGACCAGGGGTCGCTCGTTCCTGTTGTGCCCATTTGCCCTCCCTTCGCTGGTTTCCTGGGCATGATGTGTTTAGGGTAGATGTTGCCTCTGTGGCGTGTTTGTTGGGTTTCCGTTCACCACCGCCACCGGCGCTGTGCACTCGCCTGCCTTGCCCCTGTCAGGCTGCCCCCGCTGTTCCGGTCATTGTCACAGCTGTGGTAGCGATGTGGTAGCGCTTTCGCTCCGGGCGTTTAGGATTGCAGGTAGGGTTGCGGTGCTGCCGCTGTAACGTGTTCGCCGCTGTGGTATCGCTTCCGCTCGTGGCGTACGGGAGGCTCAATCTCACCGTTCTTGCCGAGTTTCCGGTGTGGGTACAGCGTGTAGCGTTTAGCGTGGGTGCAGTGTTGCTGCTGTGCGAGCTTCACCTCGCATCTGTTTCGCACTTCCTGCTCCTTTGTTTGCGCCCTAGTGACTGCTTCCGGGAGCGGCGGTTGAAAATGACTGGCGTCGTGTGTGTGGAGTGCTTTCACTTTTGTTTGTGCCGCCAGCGCAATCTACCTTGGCTGCGTTTCTCCCCCACCGGTAGGTGTTGGTTGGCTTAATTTTGGCCTTAGCCTCTTTCGCTGTTGTGCCGGTGCTGCTCTTTGATTATTGCCGCGTTCCTCTGTCTTCCTCCCTTTCTATGCGCTAGCTCTGGCGGGGCTTGGTTCCCGATTCGGTCCTCCCTCCTGCTTGGAGCTTGCTGAGGTGTTCTATTATGCCTGCATGCGTGGGCGGCTCTTGGGATGTGCTGCGCTGGGTTTTGCTGCGAGCTCACCTCCTCTCCCTTTCGCTGCTTGCCGCTATGTCTCCCGCCGCAGGCATCTGGGCGCCATTTTGCCTCTCGTCTCGGTCTTCCACCCGGAGGGTTTAAAGGTCTGTATTTCCTTCCTTGACTATTTTCCCCTTGGTTTTCCCGGCTCCGCTTGTCACCTGTGAGTTCCGATGTCTGAATCTGGCTTCTTGTGCTTGTTTATTTTCTGTTTGGCTGGCGAATCTCGCCGTTGTTGGCTTCGGGACTGCGGAGCTGACAAACTCAGACGACCGTCCTCATTGCCGTCCAGGCACGCCCCTCGTGGCCTTTTCTTCAATGATCATTTTAGATGAAAAATCTACAGTGTGCGAGCGCACAGCATCCACGCGCTCCACCCGGCTCTCATCTGAACAGCCCAGCGTGTCCCAAATTTCCCTCATTGCTGTCCAAGCCACGCCTCTTCTTCAAAGATCATTTTAGATAGAAAATCTACAGTGTGCGAGCGCACGGCATCCACACGCTCCACCCGGCTCTCATCCGAACAGCCCAGCACGTCGCAGATTTCTGACAACCGTGCCAAGGCGAGCTGCACACTGCTCACCATCTGCGAGGAGAGCACATCGCTTCGACTTATGCGCTTTTCCGTGGCTTCTATCTTGGTATTGGTGCTGTGGAGGTCTGCTCTTATCGCTGCTAGTTCCAGCTGCATATTGTCTATCATGAGTTTTGTTTCTTTTGCCACTGAGTTTCCTTTGTTGACCCTTTTGAGGATTGTCTCTAGAGTAGTCATTTTTGAGCTTCATCTGCGACTCCGAAATATCTTTCCTGGGCTTTTTCTGGTCTCCGGCCGTTTTCCCCTCTTCTCCCGCCATTGCGCTGAGCCCTCTCCTTGTTTGGAGGCTGCCTAGTCTGCCTCCCTTCTGGGTTGCGGTTAGGGCTGTGGTTGAGTCTGTCTTTTGTGCCGGAATTGCGTTGTATGTGCGGTACCTTGTTGGTTGCATGTTTGTTCTTGTTTTTTATTTTGCCCCCTGCCAGCGCGTGCTTTGTCTTGTTCGTTTCTGCGCGACCTGGAGTAGTATTTCCCCTGGTTGGAGCGGGACTGGGCGCTATTTGGTTGTGGAGCTGTGCCCCCGTGTTTTGTTAGTTGGCTTCATGTATTGACCAGGGGTCGCTCGTTCCTGTTGTGCCCATTTGCCCTCCCTTCGCTGGTTTCCTGGGCACGCTGTGTTTAGGGTAGGTGTTGCCTCTGTGGCGTGTTTGTTGGGTTTCCGTTCACCACCGCCACCGGCGCTGTGCACTCGCCTGCCTTGCCCCTGTCAGGCTGCCACCCGCTGTTCGGGTCGTGGTCACCGCTGTGGTATCGATGTGGTAGCGCATTCGCTCCGGGCGTTTAGGGTTGCAGGTAGGGTTGCGGTGCTGCCGCTGTAACGTGTTTGCCGCTGTGGTATCGCTTCCGCTCGGGCGTGCAGGCGGCTCAATCTCACAATTCGTGCCGCGTTTCCGGCGTGGGTACTGCGTGTAGCGTTTAGCGTGGGTGCAGTGTTGCTGCTGTGCGAGCTTCACCTCGCATCTGTTTCGCACTTCCTGCTCCTTTGTTTGCGCCCTAGTGACTGCTTCCGGGAGCGGCGGTTGAAAATGGCTGGCGTCGTGTGTGTGGAGTGGTTTCACTTTCGTTTGTGCCGCCAGCGCAATATACCTTTGCTGCGTTTCTCCCCCACCGGTAGGTGTTGGTTGGCTTAATGTTGGCCTTAGCCTCTTTCGCTGTTGTGCCGGTACTGCTCTTTTATTATTGCCACGTTCCTCTGTCTTCCTCCCTTCTCCGCGCTAGCTCTGGCGGGGCTTGGTTCCCGATTCGGTCCTCCCTCCTGCTTGGAGCTTGCTGAGGTGTTCTATTATGCCTGCATGCGTGGGCGGCTCTTGGGATGTGCTGCGCTGGGTTTTGCTGCAAGCTCACCTCCTCTCCCTTTCGCTGCTTGCGGCTATGTCTCCCGCCGGGGACATCTGGGCGCCATTTTGCCTCTCGTCTCTGTCTCCCGCCCGGAGGGTTTAAAGGTCTGTATTTCCTTCCTTGGCTACTTTCCCCTTCGTTTTCCCGGCTCCGCTTGTCGCCTGTGGGTTCCGATGTCTGAATCTGGCTTCTTGTGCTTGTTTATTTTCTGTTTGGCTGGTGAATCTAGCCATTGTTGGCTTCGGGACTGCGGAGCTGACGGACTCAGACGACCGTCCTCATTGCTGTCCAAGCCACGCCCCTCGTGGCCTTTTCTTCAAAGATCATTTTATATGGAAAATCTACAGTGTGCGAGCGCACGGCATCCACGCGCTCCACCCAGCTCTCACCTGAACAGCCCAGCGCGTCCCAAATTTCCCTCAAAGCTGTCCAAGCCACGCCTCTTCTTCAAAGATCATTTTAGATAGAAAATCTACAGTGTGCGAGCGCACGGCATCCACGCGCTCCACCCGGCTCTCATCCGAACAGCCCAGCGCGTCCCAAATTTCCCTCATTGCCGTCCAAGCCACGCCCCTCGTGGCCTCTTCTTCAAAGATCATTTTAGATAGAAAATCTACAGTGTGGGAGCGCACGGCATCCACGCGCTCCACCCGGCTCTCATCCGAACAGCCCAGCGCGTCCCAGATTTCCGACAACCGTGCCAAGGCGAGCTGCACACTGCTCACCATCTGCGAGGAGAGCACATCACTTCGACTTATGCGCTTTTCCGCGGCTTCTATCTTGGTATTGGTGCTGTGGATGTCTGCTCTTATCGCTGCTAGTTCCAGCACCATATTGTCTATCATGAGTTTTGTTTCTGTTGCCACTGCGTTTCCTTCGTTGACCCTTTTGAGGATTGTCTCTAGAGTACTCGCCTCATTTTTGAGCTTCATCTGCGACTCCGAAATATCTTTCCTGGGCTTTTTCTGGTCTCCGGCCGTTTTCCCCTCTTGTCCCGCCATTGCGCTGAGGCCTCTCCTTGTTTGGAGGCTGCCTAGTCTGCCTCCCTTCTGGGTTGCGGTTAGGGCTGTGGTTGAGTCTGTCTTTTGTGCCGAAATTGCTTTGTATGTGCGGTACCATGTGGGTTGTATGTTTCTGGTTCTTGTTTTTGATTTTGCCCCTGCCAGCGCGTGCTTTGTCTTGTTCGTTTCTGCGCGACCTGGAGTAGTATTTCCCCTGGTTGGAGCGGGACTGGGTCCTATTTGGTTGTGGAGCTGTGCTCCGGTGTTTTGTAAGTTGGCTTCCTGTATTGAACAGTGGTCGCTTGTTCCTGTTGTGCCCATTTTCCCTTTCTTCGCTGGTTTCCTGGGCACACTGTGTTTAGGGTAGGTGTTGCCTCTGTGGCGTGTTTGTAGGGGTTTCCGTTCACCACCGCCACCGGCGCTGTGCACTCGCCTGCCTTGCCCCTCTCAGGCTGCCCCCCCCTGTTCCGGTCGTGGTCACCGCTGTGGTAGCACTTTCGCTCCGGGCATTTAGGGTTGCAGGTAGGGTTGCGGAGCTGCCGCTGTAACGTGTTTGCCGCTGTGGTATCGCTTCCGCTGGGGGCGTGCGGGCGGCTCAATCTCACAGTTCGTGCCGAGTTTCCGGTGTGGGTACAGCGTGTAGCGTTTAGCGTGGGTGCAGTGTTGCTGCTGTGCGAGCTTCACCTCGCATCTGTTTCGCACTTCCTGCTCCTTTGTTTGCGCCCTAGTGACTGCTTCCGGGAGCGGCGGTTGAAAATGCCTGGCGTCGTGTGTGTGGAGGCGTTTCACTTTCGTTTGTGCCACCAGCGCAATCTACCTTGGCTGCGTTTCTCCCCCACAGGTAGGTGTTGGTTGGCTTAATTTTGGCCTTAGCCTCTTTTGCTGTTGTGCCGGTGCTGCTCTTTAATTATTGCCGCGTTCCTCTGTCTTCCTCCCTTCTCCGCCCTAGCTCTGGCGGGGCTTGGTTCTCGATTCGGTCCTCCCTCCTGCTTGGAGCTTGCTGAGGTGTTTTCAGTTCAGTTCAAAAGTCTTTATTTCGAATATCAATTCATAAAAGACAATACATAGCAAAACACCATTATTTTATAAAACCATTGCATCAATCATTATCTTAAAAGTATACCTCAGTTTAAAAAGATATTAAACAACCAATTCGATAGACAGTTTAATAAAGACTTCAAATTATAATAACAGTCCACTGTGTAAATAGTATAAAAGGATAAACATTTAAAAGACAATAGGGTTTCTAGTTCGAATAATCCAGGCCCAGCCTAGATACTTGGCCACACCAACCACCACCATCTCAGATGTGTTTAAGCGAAATATCCTTATGGCTTCTAAGAACCCTTTGATTTCAAGATTGTTACATATGGGTTTAAGCCATTTCAGCCGCGGAACACGGTAGGCTGGGCATGCAAAGAAAAAGTGACCCAAGCTTTCCGGGTGATTAGGGCACCAAGGACAAGTATGGTTTGTGTTCCCAAGCCATTTGCCAGAAAAGGAATTAACTGGGAGTAATCCGACACGGAACTGATGGTATAGTTTCCGGTCGAGGGTTTTAGTGATCACATCCCAGTAGGATTCTAGAGCGGGGGACAGTTTATGAACCAAAAAATGCCCAGTTAGATTAGAAGCATCCGACTGGGCCAGCATAAATCCTTAAAGTCCTGTTTGGAGGGAAAAAGGGAAACCCCCGGGTTGGACCACAGATGGCTAAGACCCATCTTTTCCAGTACAGATTTTACTTCCCTTAACCAGGGGATTTGGGAAGCCCCCCACAATGACCTAACTTCATCCAATTCCTTGGCAAATAGGCTAAGTTCTGGAGTAGTCCAGAGCCGTCGCCATAGGGCCACCAGGCGGAACCGAGCCATGTCATTGAAGGGTTTGCAACCCAAATCTAACAACAATGGTTTGGTGGGTGTAGATTGAGGTAGACCCACCAAATTACGCAAAAATGTGTTTTGTGCCTTAACAAGGAGAGACAGATCTTTATACCCCCACACATCAGCGCCATATAATATGGCAGTATTAATTTTAGCTTCATAAATTTTTATCACCGGGGCAATACGTTTGGTCAGTGATTTTTTTTTGCTCCTGTAATAAGCAGCCCGAGAGGCGAACGAACTTTAGATAAAGGGCCTCAATCTGGGGTTTCCAGCTAAATCGGTAGTCCAGGGTCACACCCAAATACGTCATTGAATCCACTTGTTCAATCAGGGTACCATTCAAAGTAATAGAGGTTTTAATGGGACTTTTATTACTAAATACTATGAATTTTGTTTTGTCAGTGTTGATCTGCAGATCATTAACCCTGCAAAACTCAGCAAACCTGCCGAGGGCTAATTGCAACCCTCTACGAGTTTTTGAGAGAAGCAGGGTGTCATCCGCAAAAATCAACATCGGGTATTTAAACCCACCCAGAGATGGTGCATTGGTCGGGGTATCAGAAAAGAATTTTACAACCTGATTGATAAACAAAAGGAATAAGGTAGGTGCCAACACACATCCCTGTCGCACACTGCATGTAACTGGGAAGCTGTCAGTCACCTGACCTTGTTTTCCCCATCTCACTTTGGCAACATTTTCATCGTGAAGTCTAATCACTAGATCAAGAAGTTCAGGTGGTAAACCCATGAGTCTAAGGGATTTCCACAATTTCTCTCTGGGTACTAAATCGAAGGCCGATTTGAGGTCCACAAAGGCGGCATAGATGGCGCCTCCACCCAGCTTGACTACCTTCCAAAACAACATATTAAGTCTAAAGACCTGATCTAGGGTACTGGTGCCTGCTCTAAACACAGCTTGCATAGGGGACAGAATATTTTCTTGCTCCATCCACCCCCGGATTCTCACAAGTACCATCCTGGCAGCTATTTTTTGGATAGAATCTATCAGGCTTATGGGGCGATAATTCCCCGGGGCTGAGCGGTCTCCTTTTTTATATACTGGTAAAATCTCCGCCCCTTTCCAGGAATTCGGAATCCTTGCCCCTGCAGCGATTGCATTCACAAGCATGGTTATGTAAGGAACCCAAATGTCTAAATTCATTTTATAAAGATCAGAGGGTATTGCATCCATCCCTGGCGCTCTACCTGAGTGGACTGTACCCAAAGCGTACTTTGTATCAGAGATATTAAAAACAAGTGAACAATCAGGATTAGGCGGCAAAACTACGTCCATCTCTTGATGGAGATCCTGATTCACATCCGGAGCTCTAAACTGCGATGAGTAGAAAGCCATCCAGTCTTCCACTGAGACATGATTCGCGGGGGTTCTAGAATCTTGGTTCATACCCCACTTAACAATTTCCCAAAACTTAATTTGGTTTGATGTTAGGCATGCCGAAAGGAGCTCTGACCAATGGCGGTCCTCCCACTCCTTCTTCGCGGCCCATAGCGTTTTTTTATAGGGTAGTCGGGCCGTTCTGATAACTGCAATATCTCTAGATTTGATTGCTAGGATCAGTCTACTATGAGCTACCCTACAGCTTTTATTGTACCATTTGGTCCGAACTTTATCCTTCCTTACTTTTAAAGGGATTGTTAGTAAAGTTTTTAATTCCGCGAAGCACTGATCGTGAAGATCACTAATCTGGGGAATGGTCTCCTGGGAGGATGATGTGACTACCATAGCGGTCAGGGTCTTTGCCACTTCTTCCTCTAAGCCTTTAATTATGGAGGGGTCTGCAACTACCCTAGACCACTTTACTCCTTTTCTGTCATTACACAGTAAAACCTCTGACGTTGAGCAGGTGGTAATAGAAGGCCCATCTCCAACGCCAAAAAGCTTAAGGCTCAACGAGAGGGGGTTATGGTCGCTCTCTGGGCGTACCACAACCTCCATATCGATAACCTGGGACCAGAGCTCAAGTTTAATAAGAAAACAGTCGATACGACTTTTACAGACCCCATTGTTAAAGGTCGGTTGGCCTGATTTATCGGAGGGCGTGCGTCCATTAGCAGCACGCAGCCCCCACTCTAAACATAACCCATGCCAGTGAAGTGCTGCCTCGGTGCCCTTGACGCCCCTTGTTATTGATAAGGGCGGGATGTCCCATACCATATCTTCATCAGCCCCTAGGTCCTCCCCCACACTGTTCAGAGGCTCAAATGAACTGTTCAAGTCTCCAGCTACCAAAACCAAACTGTCACTGCCTATTCTCCTAAAGAGTGAGTCCAAGTCATCTATATCTGACTGTTTGCGACCTCCAGGGCGTTCTCTAGCATAAATATTTATGAGAACTATGTCCTTATTATTACCACTACTACACTTAACACACAGGAGGTCTGGATTGTCTACCGAAATCTCCAATAGACTAAACCCCAAAGACTGTCTTATCCATACCACTAACCCTCCTGAGGGTCTACCCTTAGGGCCCTGAATAGCCGGCTTGTAAAAGTTAAGGTACCCTACCCTATGAATCGGGGTAACTGCCCAACTTTCCTGTAGGATGACGATATCAAAGCAGTCAATAAAATCAACCCAATCTTCACTATCTATACGACCCCTTAGTCCTGCCATATTCCAGGAAACTATTTTAGCTATCCCCACTTGATTGCTAGATGGGGCTACCACTAGGGTACATTTATCCTCTAACAGTTCAGCATTCACCCTCAACAGGGGACCAGATCTCTGGGGAGGTGAATTAAGGTGTACATCTGCATAGTCCTTACTATTACCCTCCTCAGTGGTCGGTTGGCTACAACCCATGGAATCCATACTACTGGGACTATCTGGACCATAGACATACCCCAGTCAATCAACACATTCCAACCCTGACAATGGATCAAACCTGTTTGAGAGACACGGGTAAAAAGGCGAGTTGAGAAACCTCTCCTCCACATTTCTCCCCACCAGTCTATGAGGAGGAAAGTTTCTGGTAGGGGGCGGGCCATGCCGTTTTGGGTAGAAGTAAGACAAGCTTAAGGACTGTACATCCCCTGTTCTTCCAAATCTGGCCTCTCTACGAATATAATCAACCACCCATGGATCCCGGAAGTTTATTAAAATACAATCGCCTTCCAAATCCTTTGGGCAATAACCCACCCAATCAACTCTACGGACTGTCAGTATCTTTGTAGAAGATGAGGGTGGAAGGGGACGATTTTTGTTAAGCCAGAAGGCTACTTTATTCATAAGATCTCCATGTGATTCTGATTGTCTATCCCTTAAGGGTGCAACACCTGTCAGGACAATGGTGTAAGGTGTGGCATCAAATGGTAGATCTGCTGGGGGAGGCCCTCTTCTAGTAACTCTCTTCGAGGGTTGTGAACGCCCTGCTGCGACACTAGTACTGTTTTTTTGGTGGGGGGCTGATTTAGAACTGCCTACCCCTGAGGTGGAAGCCTGTGCGGAACTCACAGGTTTAGGGGCAGATAACAGCGGTAACCCATGGGATTTAAAGCTAGCCTTCTTGGGTAAAGCAGTTTGGATAACCGGGGTGGAGGGTAAATTTGGTGCACTAAGCGTCTTCGAGGTCCTGGCCTTAGAGACTGGTCTCGAGTCGCTAACATTTGACGGTGCCCCCGTAGAAGTAGCCTTGGTAATAATATCAGAGTGGCCTGGGGGTTTTGGGTTAGTAAAGCCAGAACCACTAGAAGAGACCGATTGCTTGGCCTGCTGGCTAACCAGTTTTTTAAGTAGACAAGAATTATCTTCAATGTTGGTCTCTAGGTTGTCAATTTTTAAATTCATAAGTCTAGTTCTCTCTAGTACCGGGAGTAAAAGTGTCTTAATTAGAATTTCCATTTGTGCTAGCAAGTCAGCATTATTCACATTCATATTTACTATGCTAGTAAGAGGAACCCCTGTAGTAGTAGAAGCAGATGTGATGGTACCACCGGATGGGATAGTGGGTAAAGGATCATCCCTTGAAAGGAGGGTTTCAGACACACACAATGATGGACTAACGGTTTTGGGTGCCTTTGAAACTCCCCCTTTCTGCCGGCATTTATTACGCTTCCTTTTACCAGGGCGATTCACCTCCAGAGTCTCCTCTTCAGAGGAGGAGTCTAGTAGTGAGGGTGTAGCAGAAAGAGCACTATCCTCTACACCACTCACGGATGAATCTGAATCACCAGGGTTATCATCAGAGATACAATGCAGTAAAGGGGAACCTTCAGTATCATTATGTATCTCAACAGGAACAAGAACCAGATTAGGGGGAGGTAGTTGGTTAGGTGTGGGGCTTGGAACTGTAACAATGTGCCCCAAAGAAGAACGTTTCCCATTTATTAAATCTAAAGACAACCTTTTTTCAACAAAAGCAATTTCTTTTTCCAATATACCCGTAGCTTTTGTTATAAAGGCATCTAATGGGCCTGAAACCACCCCCTTTGAAGTCTGAAGTGCAACAGAACGATCTCTCCCCGAACGTAGGGGCATTTTAGTAATTAAGCGAGGTATGCAGCCAAAATACAAAACTTGCAAACCCAGATGACACCCAACAGCAACAACAACAATATGGGCGACTGAGCCGCTTGACCAACTAATAGTCAGATTCACCAGGGCTTGTCCAAGACCAAAGGGGGTGGCCCAGCCCGGCCTCCTTTGGCCCCGGATGGCCACAGACGGTCCCGCCCTTGTCCCGGGCTTCTCCCGGGACGCTCCCACGCGCTCCCGCGTCGCGGGGATACCACTTTACTTAAGTACGTGATCTCTCAAGGTGAAGGCTGGGCGTGGCTAGCAGGGAAGCCGGCCAGGTGACGGGAGGCCTGGTTAGCCGGGACTTCTGGGATTCGAAGTCCGGTCCCAATTGCTCGCAGCCCTGCAGCACGGAGATTGCCTTTCAAGCTAGTCCAGAGTCCCCTCAAGGCAGAGAGCAGCGCAGCGGGACCCGCGAAGCGGGTTCCGCAAGTTGTTAATGAAAAAACGGCTAGGAGAGCCCACACGAACTGCCAGCAAGGTCCTACAGTGTCCCCCTGAGGTGTTCTATTATGCCTGCATGCGTGGGCGGCTCTTGGGATGTGCTGTGCTGGGTTTTGCTGCGAGCTCACCTCCTCTCCCTTTCGCTGCTTGCGGCTATGTCTCCCGCCGCATGCATCTGGGCGCCATTTTGCCTCTCGTCTCTGTTTCCCGCCCAGAGGGTTTAAAGGTCTGTATTTCCTTCCTTGGCTACTTTCCCCTTCGTTTTCCCAGCTCCGCTTGTCGCCTGTGGGTTCCGATGTCTGAATCTGGCTTCTTGTTCTTGTTTATTTTCTGTTTGGCTGGTGAATCTCGCCGTTGTTGGCTTCGGGACTGTGGAGCTGACGGACTCAGACGACCGTCCTCATTGCCGTCCAAGCCACGCCCCTCGTGGCCCTTTCTTCAAAGATCTTTTTAGATGGAAAATCTACAGTGTGCGAGTGTACGGCATCCACGCGCTCCACCCGGCTCTCATCCGAACAGCCTAGCGCGTCCCAGATTTCCAACAACCGTGCCAAGGCGAGCTGCACACTGCTCACCATCTGCGAGGAGAGCACATCACTTCGACTTATGCGCTTTTCTGCTGCTTCTATCTTGGTATTTGTGCTGTGGATGTCTGCTCTTATCGCTGCTAGTTCCAGCACCATATTGTCTATCGTGAGTTTTGTTTCTTTTGCCACAGCGTTTCCTTCGTTGACCCTTTTGAGGATTGTCTCTAGAGTAGTCCCCTCATTTTTGAGCTTCATCTCCAACTCCGAAATATCTTTCCTGGGCTTTTTCTGGTCTCAGGCCGTTTTCCCCTCTTGTCCCGCCAAGGCGCTGAGGCCTCTCCTTGTTTGGAGGCTGCCTAGTCTGCCTCCCTTCTGGGTTGCGGTTAGGGCTGTGGTTGAGTGTCTTTTGTGCCGGAATTGTGTTGTATGTGCGGTACCTTGTGGGTTGTATGTTTCTGGTTCTTGTATTTCCTTTTTGCCCCTGCCAGCGCGTGCTTTGTCTCCTTCATTTCTGCGCGACCTTGAGTGGTATTTCCCCTGGTTGAAGCGGGACTGGGCGCTATTTGGTTGTGGAGCTGTGCCCCCGTGTTTTGTTTGTTGGCTTCCTGTATTGACCAGGGGTCGCTCGTTCCTGTTGTGCCCATTTGCCCTCCCTTCGCTGGTTTCCTGGGCACGATGTGTTTAGGGTAGGTGTTGCCTCTGTGGCGTGTTTGTTGGGTTTCCGTTCACCACCGCCACCGGCGCTGTGCACTCGCCTGCCCTGCCCCCGCTGTTCCGGTCGTTGTCACAGCTGTGGTAGCGATGTGGTAGCGCTTTCGCTCCGGGCGTTTAGGATTGCAGGTAGGGTTGCGGTGCTGCCGCTGTAACGTGTTCGCCGCTGTGGTATCGCTTCAACTCGGGGCGTGCGGGCGGCTCAATCTCACAGTTCGTGCCGCATTTCCGGCGTGAGTACAGCGTGTAGCGTTTAGCGTGGGTGCAGTGTTGCTGCTGTGCGAGCTTCACCTCGCATCTGTTTCGCACTTCCTGCTCCTTTGTTTGCGCCCTAGTGACTGCTTCTGGGAGCGGCGGTTGAAAATGGCTGGCGTCGTGTGTGTGGAGTGCTTTCACTTTTGTTTGTGCCGCCAGCGCAATCTACCTTGGCTGCGTTTCTCCCCCACCGGTAGGTGTTGGTTGGCTTAATTTTGGCCTTAGCCTCTTTCGCTGTTGTGCCGGTGCTGCTCTTTGATTATTGCCGCGTTCCTCTATCTTCCTCCCTTTCTATGCGCTAGCTCTGGCGGGGCTTGGTTCCCGATTCGGTCCTCCCTCCTGCTTGGAGCTTGCTGAGGTGTTCTATGATGCCTGCATGCGTGGGCGGCTCTTGGGATGTGCTGCGCTGGGTTTTGCTGCGAGCTCACCTCCTCTCCCTTTCGCTGCTTGCGGCTATGTCTCCCGCCGCGGGCATCTGGGCGCCATTTTGCCTCTCGTCTCTGTCTTCCACCCGGAGGGTTTAAAGGTCTGTATTTCCTTCCTTGACTATTTTCCCCTTGGTTTTCCCGGCTCCGCTTGTCACCTGTGAGTTCCGATGTCTGAATCTGGCTTCTTGTGCTTGTTTATTTTCTGTTTGGCTGGCGAATCTCGCCGTTGTTGGCTTTGGGACTGCGGAGCTGACAAACTCAGACGACCGTCCTCATTGCCGTCCAGGCACGCCCCTTGTGGCCTTTTCTTCAATGATCATTTTAGATGGAAAATCTACAGTGTGCGAGTGCACGGCATCCACGCGCTCCACCCGGCTCTCATCTGAACAGCCCAGCGCGTCCCAAATTTCCCTCATTGCCGTCCAAGCCACGCCCCTCGTGGCCTCTTCTTCAAAGATCATTTTAGATAGAAAATCTACAGTGTGCGAGCGCACGGCATCCACGCGCTCCACCCGGCTCTCATCGGAACAGCCCAGCGCGTCCCAGATTTCAGACAACCGTGCCAAGGCGAGCTGCACACTGCTCACCATCCACGAGGAGAGCACAATGCTTCGACGTATGCGCTTTTCCGCTGCTTCGATCTTGGTATTGGTGCTGTGGAGGTCTGCTCTATCGCTGCTAGTTCCAGCTGCATATTGTCTATCGTGAGTTTTGTTTCTTTTGCCACTGCGTTTCCTTTGTTGACCCTTTTGAGGATTGTCTCTAGAGTAGTCATTTTTGAGCTTCATTTCCGACTCCGAAATATCTTTCCTGGGCTTTTTCTGGTCTCCGGCCGTTTTCCCCTCTTGTCCCGCCATTGCGCTGAGGCCTCTCATTGTTTGGAGGCTGCCTAGTCTGCCTCCCTTCTGGGTTGCGGTTAGGGCTGTGGTTGAGTCTGTCTTTTGTGCCGGAATTGCGTTGTATGTGCGGTACCTTGTTGGTTGCATGTTTCTGGTTCTTGTTTTTGATTTTGCCCCCTGTGAGAAGGTCGCCTGATATGCAGTGCTCTCTATTCTAGTGAACACTATGTATCAGTCCAGCAACCCTTATTGTTGATTGGTTGTAAGTCAACCTTATAGACCAGCTATCCTAGTAGCGTGGATACGAGCAGTCTAAGGCTAAAGACTCGAGAGGGCGTGTTAAGCCAGCTGTTATACCACACATATGCCCCTTGAACACCAAGTGAAAGGACACCACACAAGTGTTATGAAAATAAACAGTGTATTTATTTAAATCACAACAGCCCTGTACTCTTTATGAGGACAGGGTACTAAGCACAAAACAAAACTCTTATAAAAATACTTAAGTTAGCACAGTATACACAAATGCCCGAGGGGCACGGAAAACCATATACTTGAAAAGTGGAATGCGAAATTACTAGCAGGTAAGTACAGTACTAATAGGCTTTGGAATCGCTAGGACTTGACTATAGAATCGTTAGATTACTTCTAGGGGACCCAGGGGACTCGGGTGCAGAGTGTGCACTCTCACGCGTGATGCGGGACAAAGTCTATGGTAGCTAGTAATGACAAAGTTAGTGTTCTCGGGCGAACCCGACCTGGTAGGAGGAAAACGAAAGTGGATTCTGACCCTTGGATAGTGAGGCTATGCTGGGGCACCAAAATGCCGAAGTTACCTAGCCCAGGGGCTGCAGCTGCATAGGACTCAAAAGACATCGGGAATCCTCGTTGCCGGACCAGGAGCCTGGAAGAAAGAAGTTGCTGGCAGGCGACCAGTGAAGAAAGTTCGGTGGATCCAAGCCTGGATCGATGGAAGATGACACCTGAAAGCAGAGGGGACCAAGTTCGAGACTACTAGCCAGTAGTCAGTGGGCACCAGGAGGGCACCGGATGGTAGCCACCTCGACTAGGTGAGTGGGTGACGCTGTGCTCGAAGATCTCACGGACCAGGAGGCGTTGTCGGCGACCAGGATGGAGGAGCGAGCTGTCCCACGAAGATAGAAGCTGTCGGCGTCGCTGGACCCAGGATTGGGCAACAAAGCCTTGGCAAATTCAAGCCCACGCGGTGGACCTAAAATGGCGTCTGGAGTGGACCAGGAGGGTCCGGGGTGCTTCTCTTGAAGAAGGAAGCAAGGGCCAGTCTGGAGCAACCAGACCAGCAGCAGTGATGTCGTCGGGCGTCGTTCAGAAGGCCACAAGCCAGCCGGCTAGTAGCCAAACAACGCGGTGCACAGCAAACAGCAGAAGGGCCCCACGCAGATCGTGGAGATGCAGGGAGGCTGATCTTGGGTGCTGGAGCTGCGCAGGGTTGGGGCTTCTCGGACCCCAAAGCACTCACCAGTGGAAGACTCGGTGGGCTTGTTACAAAGAAGTCGTGCAGTCTTGGCGATCATCGGTCCCTCGAGGTCTCGTCGCACTCCCAGTTCTCAGCTTTGCTGTAGAGGTGAGTAGAGGTCAGAGGTGCCAGGGAAGCCGGGTCTCGTCGAGCTGGGTCGTCGGATTCGTGATGAAGGACTTGCAGCAGACCGCAGTGTTCTTAGGATGGTGCCTGCGGATGCAGGGTGACTACTCCTTAGCCACAAGGGAGAATCTTGATGAAGAAATCTTGAAGTCCTTTTGAATAAAGTCGTGTCTTGATTCCAAAGGTGATCTAATTTGAACAGGGGGCCCGCTCCCATCTTTATACTAAAAAAAGGGGCTGACCCGGTGACTAGGTCCTGCCTATGGGTGGGACCAGGAGGGGGGTGGTTACACCCCTCTGCCATGCCGGACTTTCCCCAGGCCAGGGGCTGGTGTGCCCCTGGAACTGGTTCTGACCGGCCTATGCGTAGTGAGCACCGGGGTGCCACTCAGCAGTCACCTTCCTGAAAAGCCCTGCCTACCCAGGATACACAAAACCATGTCTGGGACGGTGCTAGTACCGCCCCTGACAGGAAACCCTTTGTCCAGGCTCCCCTCGCTGGAAGGACTCCCAGCTGTAGGGGGTCAGACTCGTGTCTGTGGTGGCAGCATCCATTTTGTGGAGCTGAGGCTTCGTTTAACTTTAACCGGGGTTCACAGTTACATACATGTCGTGTCCCTCTAGAAGGGTGGAATGCTAACCCCGTCGCCAGAATTGGCGAGGGGTTAGTATTCCAATTCGTATGACACCTTACTCGACATGTTTTGATAAAGCAATACCAAAGTTAGCATTTAACCACGAGGATTATAATGCACTTAAGAGTATATGGTATGCGATATCATGGAACAGCTATTAGGACTTGATTCCGCTAGCTGCAGACAGGCTCAGCTCATGCCAGAGTACCATCTCACACGATTCCAAGCACTCTGCCTTCAGGATTGTTAAGGCCTGCCATAGGAGTGACTGATAGGAATCTGTGTGTCCATTTTAGGGTTAGATATAGGTATACCATATCTACAGCAAAGTGTGGTTACACGACTTTGCCCCAGCTGTCATGCAGCCAGTTGTGTCAAATTTAGGAGGCCATCCAGGGGTGGCATAATACATGCTGCAGCCCCTGGCAGCCCTGGGTACACCCATGCCCTGAGTTACAGGGTCTGATAGGGTGGCCCAGTACCAATTGGAAATGCACCTAGGGTACATGGAATCCATTTTAAAGAGAGAGCAGTAGGCCTGGGGTCCTGATTGGCAGGGTCCCAGGTCGACTATGTCCAAAACCAGCTAAAACACAGGGCAAAAAGTTGGGGGCAACCATAGTCAGGATGTACCTTCCTACACCCCCTGCCAGCGCGTGCTTTGTCTTGTTCGTTTCTGCGCGACCTGGAGTAGTATTTCCCCTGGTTGGAGCGGGACTAGTCGCTATTTGGTTGTGGAGCTGTGCCCCCGTGTTTTGTTCGTTGGCTTCCTGTATTGACCAGGGGTCGCTCGTTCCTGCTGTGCCCATTTGCCCTCCCTTCGCTGGTTTCCTGGGCACGATGTGTTTAGGGTAGGTGTTGCCTCTGTGGCGTGTTTGTTGGGTTTCCGTTCACCACCGCCACCTGCGCTGTGCACTCGCCTGCCTTGCCCCTGTCAGGCTGCCCCTGCTGTTCCGGTCGTTGTCACAGCTGTGGTAGCGATGTGGTAGCGCTTTCGCTCCGGGCGTTTTAGGATTGCAGGTAGGGTTGCGGTGCTGCCGCTGTAACGTGTTTGCCGCTGTGGTATCGCTTCCACTCGGGGCGTGCGGGTGGCTCAATCTCACAGTTCGTGCTGCATTTCCGGTGTGAGTACAGCGTGTAGCGTTTAGCGTGGGTGCAGTGTTGCTGCTGTGCGAGCTTCACCTCGCATCTGTTTCGCAATTCCTGCTCCTTTGTTTGCGCCCTAATGACTGCTTCCGGGAGCGGCGGTTGAAAATGGCTGGCGTCGTGTGTGTGGAGTGCTTTCACTTTTGTTTGTGCCGCCAGCGCAATCTACCTTGGCTGCGTTTCTCCCCCACCGGTAGGTGTTGGTTGGCTTAATTTTGGCCTTAGCCTCTTTCGCTGTTGTGCCGGTGCTGCTCTTTGATTATTGCCGCGTTCCTCTGTCTTCCTCCCTTTCTATGCGCTAGCTCTGGCGGGGCTTGGTTCCCGATTTGGTCCTCCCTCCTGCTTGGAGCTTGCTGAGGTGTTCTATTATGCCTGCATGCGTGGGCGGCTCTTGGGATGTTCTGCGCTGGGTTTTGCTGCGAGCTCACCTCCTCTCCCTTTCACTGCTTGCGGCTATGTCTCCCGCCGCGGGCATCCGGGCGCCATTTTGCCTCTCGTCTCTGTCTTCCACCCGGAGGGTTTAAAGGTCTGTATTTCCTTCCTCGACTATTTTCCCCCCGGTTTTCCCGGCTCCGCTTGTCACCTGTGAGTTCCGATGTCTGAATCTGGCTTCTTGTGCTTGTTTATTTTCTGTTTGGCTGGCGAATCTAGCCGTTGTTGGCTTCGGGACTGCGGAGCTGACAAACTCAGACGACCGTCCTCATTGACGTCCAGGCATGCCCCTCGTAGCCTCTTCTTCAATGATCATTTTAGATGGAAAATCTACAGTGTGCGAGCGCACGGCATCAACGCGCTCCACCCGGCTCTCATCTGAACAGCCCAGCGCGTCCCAAATTTCCCTCATTGCCGTCCAAGCCACGCCCCTCGTGGCCTCTTCTTCAAAGATCATTTTAGATGGAAAATCTACAGTGTGCGAGCGCACGGCATCCACGCGCTCCACCCGGCTCTCATCGGAACAGCCCAGCGCGTCCCAGATTTCTGACAACCGTGCCAAGGCGAGCTGCACACTGCTCACCATCTACGAGGAGAGCACAATGCTTCGACGTATGCGCTTTTCCGCGGCTTCGATCTTGGTATTGGTGCTGTGGAGGTCTGCTCTATCGCTGCTAGTTCCAGCTGCATATTGTCTATCGTGAGTTTTGCTTCTTTTGCCACTGCGTTTCCTTTGTTGACCCTTTTGAGGATTGTCTCTAGAGTAGTCATTTTTGAGCTTCATCTGCGACTCCGAAATATCTTTCCTGGGCTTTTTCTGGTCTCCGGCCGTTTTCCCCTCTTGTCCCGCCATTGCGCTGAGGCCTCTCCTTGTTTGGAGGCTGCCTAGTCTGCCTCCCTTCTGGGTTGCGGTTAGGGCTGTGGTTGAGTCTGTCTTTTGTGCCGGAATTGCGTTGTATGTGTGGTACCTTGTTGGTTGCATGTTTCTGGTTCTTGTTTTTGATTTTGCCCCCTGCCAGCGCGTGCTTTGTCTTGTTCGTTTCTGCGCGACCTGGAGTAGTATTTCCCCTGGTTGGAGCGGGACTGGGCGCTATTTGGTTGTGGAGCTGTGCCCCCGTGTTTTGTTCGTTGGCTTCCTGTATTGACCAGGGGTCGCTCATTCCTGTTGTGCCCATTTGCCCTCCCTTCGCTGGTTTCCTGGGCACGATATGTTTAGGGTAGGTGTTGCTTCTGTGGCGTGTTTGTTGGGTTTCCGTTCACAACCGCCACCGGCGCTGTGCACTCGCCTGCCTTGCCCCTGTCAGGCTGCCCACGCTGTTCCGGTCGTTGTCACAGCTGTGGTAGCGATGTGGTAGCGCTTTCGCTCCGGGCGTTTAGGATTGCAGGTAGGGTTGCGGTGCTGCCGCTGTAACGTGTTCGCCGCTGTGGTATCGCTTCCACTCGGGGCGTGCGGGCGGCTCAATCTCTCAGTTCGTGCCGCATTTCCGGCTGAGTACAGCGTGTAGCGTTTAGCGTGGGTGCAGTGTTGCTGCTGTGCGAGCTTCACCTCGCATCTGTTTCGCACTTCCTGCTCCTTTGTTTGCGCCCTAGTGACTGCTTCCGGGAGCGGCGGTTGTAAAAGGCTGGCGTCGTGTGTGTGGAGTGCTTTCACTTTTGTTTGTGCCGCCAGCGCAATCTACCTTGGCTGCGTTTCTCCCCCACCGGTAGGTGTTGGTTGGCTTAATTTTGGCCTTAGCCTCTTTCGCTGTTGTGCCGGTGCTGCTCTTTGATTATTGCCGCGTTCCTCTGTCTTCCTCCCTTTCTATGCGCTAGCTCTGGCGGGGCTTTGTTCCCGATTCGGTCCTCCCTCCTGCTTGGAGCTTGCTGAGGTGTTCTATTATGCCTGCATGCGTGGGCGGCTCTTGGGATGTGCTGCGCTGGGTTTTGCTGCGAGCTCACCTCCTCCCCCTTTTGCTGCTTGCAGCTATGTCTCCCGCCGCGGGCATCTGGGTGCCATTTTTCCTCTCGTCTCTGTCTTCCACCCGGAGGGTTTAAAGGTCTGTATTTCCTTCCTTGACTATTTTCCCCTTGGTTTTCCCGGCTCCGCTTGTCACCTGTGAGTTCCGATGTCTGAATCTGGCTTCTTGTGCTTGTGTATTTTCTGTTTGGCTGCCGAATCTCGCCGTTGTTGGCTTCGGGATTGCGGAGCTGACAAACTCAGACGACCGTCCTCATTGCCGTCCAGGCACGCCCCTCGTGGCCTTTTCTTCAATGATCATTTTAGATGGAAAATCTACAGTGTGCGAGCGCACGGCATCCACGCGCTCTACCCGGCTCTCATCTGAACAGCCCAGCGCGTCCCAAATTTCCCTCATTGCCGTCCAAGCCACGCCCCTCGTGGCCTCTTCTTCAAAGATCATTTTAGATAGAAAATCTACAGTGTGCGAGCGCACGGCATCCACGCGCTCCACCCGGCTCTCATCGGAACAGCCCAGCGCGTCCCAGATTTCAGACAACCGTGCCAAGGCGAGCTGCACACTGCTCACCATCTACGAGGAGAGCACAATGCTTCGACGTATGCGCTTTTCCGCGGCTTCGATCTTGGTATTGGTGCTGTGGAGGTCTGCTCTATCGCTGCTAGTTCCAGCTGCATATTGTCTATCGTGAGTTTTGTTTCTTTTGCCACTGCGTTTCCTTTGTTGACCCTTTTGAGGATTGTCTCTAGAGTAGTCATTTTTGAGCTTCATCTGCGACTCCGAAATATCTTTCCTGGGCTTTTTCTGGTCTCCGGCCGTTTTCCCCTCTTGTCCCGCCATTGCGCTGAGGCCTCTCCTTGTTTGGAGGCTGCCTAGTCTGCCTCCCTTCTGGGTTGCGGTTAGGGCTGTGGTTGAGTCTGTCTTTTGTGCCGGAATTGCGTTGTATGTGCGGTACCTTGTTGGTTGCATGTTTCTGGTTCTTGTTTTTGATTTTGCCCCCTGCCAGCGCGTGCTTTGTCTTGTTCGTTTCTGCGCGACCTGGAGTAGTATTTCCCCTGGTTGGAGCGGGACTGGGCGCTATTTGGTTGTCGAGCTGTGCCCCCGTGTTTTGTTCGTTGGCTTCCTGTATTGACCAGGGGTCGCTCGTTCCTGTTGTGCCCATTTGCCCTCCCTTCGCTGGTTTCCTGGGCACGATGTGTTTAGGGTAGGTGTTGCCTCTGTGGCGTGTTTGTTGGGTTTCCGTTCACCACCGCCACCGGCGCTGTGCACTCGCCTGCCTTGCCCCTGTCAGGCTGCCCCTGCTGTTCCGGTCGTTGTCACAGCTGTGGTAGCGATGTGGTAGCGCTTTCGCTCCGGGCGTTTAGGATTGCAGGTAGGGTTGCGGTGCTGCCGCTGTAACGTGTTCGCCGCTGTGGTATCGCTTCCACTCGGGGCGTGCGGGCGGCTCAATCTCACAGTTCGTGCCGCATTTCCGGCGTGAGTACAGCGTGTAGCGTTTAGCGTGGGTGCAGTGTTGCTGCTGTGCGAGCTTCACCTCGCATCTGTTTCGCACTTCCTGCTCCTTTGTTTGCGCCCTAGTGACTGCTTCCGGGAGCGGCGGTTGAAAAAGGCTGGCGTCGTGTGTGTGGAGTGCTTTCACTTTTGTTTGTGCCGCCAGCGCAATCTACCTTGGCTGCGTTTCTCCCCCACCGGTAGGTGTTGGTTGGCTTAATTTTGGCCTTAGCCTCTTTCGCTGTTGTGCCGGTGCTGCTCTTTGATTATTGCCGCGTTCCTCTGTCTTCCTCCCTTTCTATGCGCTAGCTCTGGCGGGGCTTGGTTCCCGATTCGGTCCTCCCTCCTGCTTGGAGCTTGCTGAGGTGTTCTATTATGCGTGCATGCGTGGGCGGCTCTTGGGATGTGCTGCGCTGGGTTTTGCTGCGAGCTCACCTCCTCTCCCTTTCGCTGCTTGCGGCTATGTCTCCCGCCGCGGGCATCTGGGCGCCATTTTGCCTCTCGTCTCTGTCTTCCACCCGGAGGGTTTAAAGGTCTGTATTTCCTTCCTTGACTATTTTCCCCTTGGTTTTCCCGGCTCCGCTTGTCACCTGTGAGTTCCGATGTCTGAATCTGGCTTCTTGTGCTTGTTTATTTTCTGTTTGGCTGGCGAATCTCGCCGTTGTTGGCTTCGGGACTGCGGAGCTGACAAACTCAGACGACCGTCCTCATTGCCGTCCAGGCACGCCCCTCGTGGCCTTTTCTTCAATGATCTTTTTAGATGGAAAATCTACAGTGTGCGAGCGCACGGCATCCACGCGCTCCACCCGGCTCTCATCTGAACAGCCCAGCGCGTCCCAAATTTCCCTCATTGCCGTCCAAGCCACGCCCCTCGTGGCCTCTTCTTCAAAGATCATTTTAGATAGAAAATCTACAGTGTGCCAGCGCACGGCATCCACGCGCTCCACCCGGCTCTCATCGGAACAGCCCAGCGCGTCCCAGATTTCAGACAACTGTGCCAAGGCGAGCTGCACACTGCTCACCATCTACGAGGAGAGCACAATGCTTCGACGTATGCGCTTTTCCGCTGCTTCGATCTTGGTATTGGTGCTGTGGAGGTCTGCTCTATCGCTGCTAGTTCCAGCTGCATATTGTCTATCGTGAGTTTTGTTTCTTTTGCCACTGCGTTTCCTTTGTTGACCCTTTTGAGGATTGTCTCTAGAGTAGTCATTTTTGAGCTTCATCTGCGACTCCGAAATATCTTTCCTGGGCTTTTTCTGGTCTCCGGCCATTTTCCCCTCTTGTCCCGCCATTGCGCTGAGGCCTCTCCTTGTTTGGAGGCTGCCTAGTCTGCCTCCCTTCTGGGTTGCGGTTAGGGCTGTGGTTGAGTGTCTTTTGTGCCGGAATTGCGTTGTATGTGCGGTACCTTGTGGGTTGTATGTTTCTGGTTCGTGTATTTCATTTTGCCCCTGCCAGCGCGTACTTTGTCTCCTTCGTTTCTGCGCGACCTTGAGTGGTATTTCCCCTGGTTGAAGCGGGACTGGGCGCTATTTGGTTGTGGAGCTGTGCCCCCGTGTTTTGTTTGTTGGCTTCCTGTATTGACCAGGGGTCGCTCGTTCCTGTTTTGCCCATTTGCCCTCCCTTCGCTGGTTTCCTGGGCACGATGTGTTTAGGGTAGGTGTTGCCTCTGTGGCGTGTTTGTAGGGGTTTCCGTTCACCACCGCCGCTGTGCACTCGCCTGCCTTGCCCCTGTCAGGCTGCCCCCGCTGTTCCGGTCGTTGTCACAGCTGTGGTAGCGATGTGGTAGCGCTTTCGCTCCGGGCGTTTAGGATTGCAGGTAGGGTTGCGGTGCTGCCGCTGTAACGTGTTCGCCGCTGTGGTATCGCTTCCACTCGGGGCCTGCGGGCGGCTCAATCTCACAGTTCGTGCCGAGTTTCCGGTGTGGGTACAGCGTGTAGCGTTTAGCGTGGGTGCAGTGTTGCTGCTGTGCGAGCTTCACCTCGTATCTGTTTCGCACTTCCTGCTCCTTTGTTTGCGCCCTAGTGACTGCTTCCGGGAGCGGCGGTTGAAAATGGCTGGCGTCGTGTGTGCTTTCACTTTTGTTTGTGCCGCCAGCGCAATCTACCTTGGCTGCGTTTCTCCCCCACCGGTAGGTGTTGGTTGGCTTAATTTTGGCCTTAGCCTCTTTCGCTGTTGTGCTGGTGCTGCTCTTTGATTATTGCCGCGTTCCTCTGTCTTCCTCCCTTTCTATGCGTAGCTCTGGTGGGGCTTGGTTCCTGATTCGGTCCTCCCTCCTGCTTGGAGCTTGCTGAGGTGTTCTATTATGCCTGCATGCATTGGCCGCTCTTGGGATGTGCTGGGCTGGGTTTTGCTGCGAGCTCACCTCCTCTCCCTTTCGCTGCTTGCGGCTATGTCTCCCGCCGCAGGCACCTGGGTGCCATTTTGCCTCTCGTCTCTGTTTCCCGCCCAGAGGGTTTAAAGGTCTGTATTTCCTTCCTTGGCTACTTTCCCCTTCGTTTTCCCGGCTCCGCTTGTCGCCTGTGGGTTCCGATGTCTGAATCTGGCTTCTTGTGCTTGTTTATTTTCTGTTTGGCTGGTGAATCTTGCCGTTGTTGGCTTCAGGACTGTGGAGCTGACGGACTCAGACGACCGTCCTCATTGCCGTCCAAGCCACGCCCCTCGTGGCCTTTTCTTCAAAGATCTTTTTAGATGGAAAATCTACAGTGTGCAAGTGTACGGCATCCACGCGCTCCACCCGGCTCTCATCCGAACAGCCCAGCGCGTCCCAAATTTCCCTCATTGCTGTCCAAGCCACGCCTCTTCTTCAAAGATCATTTTAGATAGAAAATCTACAGTGTGCGAGCGCACGGCATCCACACGCTCCACCCGGCTCTCATCCGAACAGCCCAGCGCGTCGCAGATTTCTGACAACCGTGCCAAGGCGAGCTGCACACTGCTCACCATCTGCGAGGAGAGCACATCACTTCGACTTATGCGCTTTTCCGCGGCTTCTATCTTGGTATTGGTGCTGTGGATGTCTGCTCTTATCGCTGCTAGTTCCAGCACCATATTGTCTATCGTGAGTTTTGTTTCTTTTGCCACTGCGTTTCCTTCATTGACCCTTTTGAGGATTGTCTCTAGAGTAGTCGCCTCATTTTTGAGCTTCATCTGCGACTCCGAAATATCTTTCCTGGGCTTTTTCTGGTCTCCGGCCGTTTTCCCCTCTTCTCCCGCCATTGCGCTGAGGCCTCTCCTTGTTTGGAGGCTGCCTAGTCTGCCTCCCTTCTGGGTTGCGGTTAGGGCTGTGGTTGAGTCTGTCTTTTGTGCCGGAATTGCTTTGTATATGCGGTACCATGTGGGTTGTATGTTTCTGGTTCTTGTTTTTGATTTTGCCCCTGCCAGCGCGTGCTTTGTCTTGTTTGTTTCTGCGCGACCTGGAGTAGTATTTCCCCTGGTTGGAGCGGGACTGGGTCCTATTTGGTTGTGGAGCTGTGCTCCAGTGTTTTGTAAGTTGGCTTCCTGTATTGAACAATGGTCGCTTGTTCCTGTTGTGCCCATTTGCCCTCCCTTCGCTGGTTTCCTGGGCACACTGTGTTTAGGGTAGGTGTTTCCTCTGTGGCGTGTTTGTAGGGGTTTCCGTTCACCACCGCCACCGGCGCTGTGCATTCGCCTGCCTTGCCCCTCTCAGGCTGCCCCCCCTATTCCGGTCGTGGTCACCGCTGTGGTAGCGATGTGGTAGCACTTTCGCTCCGGGCATTTAGGGTTGCAGGTAGGGTTGCGGAGCTGCCGCTGTAACGTGTTCGCCGCTGTGGTATCGCTTCCGCTCGGGGCGTGCGGGCGGCTCAATCTCACAGTTCGTGGCGAGTTTCCGGTGTGGGTACAGCGTGTAGCGTTTAGCATTGGTGCAGTGTTGCTGCTGTGCGAGCTTCACCTCGCATCTGTTTTGCACTTCCTGCTCCTTTGTTTGCGCCCTAGTGACTGCTTCCGGGAGCGGCGGTTGAAAATGCCTGGCGTCGTGTGTGTGGAGGCGTTTCACTTTCGTTTGTGCCACCAGCGCAATCTACCTTGGCTGCATTTCTCCCCCACCGGTAGGTGTTGGTTGGCTTAATTTTGGCCTTAGCCTTGTTCGCTGTTGTGCCGGTGCTGCTCTTTGATTATTGCCGCGTTCCTCTGTCTTCCTCCCTTCTCCGCGCTAGCTCTGGCGGGGCTTGGTTCCCGATTCGGTCCTCCCTCCTGCTTGGAGCTTGCTGAGGTGTTCTCAGTTCAGTTCAAAAGTCTTTATTTCGAATATCCATTCATAAAAGACAATACATAGCAAAACACCATTATTTTATAAAACCATTGCATCAATCATTATCTTAAAAGTATACCTCAGTTTAAAAAGATATTAAGCAACCAATTCGATAGACAGTTTAATAAAGACTTCAAATTATAATAACAGTCCACTGTGTAAATAGTATTAAAGGATAAACATTTAAAAGACAATAGGGTTTCTAGTTCGAATAATCCAGGCCCAGCCTAGATACTTGGCCACACCAACCACCACCATCTCAGATGTGTTTAAGCGAAATATCCTTATGGCTTCTAAGAACCCTTTGATTTCAAGATTGTTACATATGGGTTTAAGCCATTTCAGCCGCGGAACACGGTAGGCTGGGCATGCAAAGAAAAAGTGACCCAAGCTTTCCGGGTGATTAGGGCACCAAGGACAAGTATGGTTTGTGTTCCCAAGCCATTTGCCAGAAAAGGAATTAACTGGGAGTAATCCGACACAGAACTGATGGTATAGTTTCCGGTCGAGGGTTTTAGTGATCACATCCCAGTAGGATTCTTGAGCGGGGGACAGTTTATGAACCAAAAAATGCCCAGTTAGATTAGAAGCATCCGACTGGGCCACAGCTAGATGTTTTATTGAGGCCAAGTATAAATCCTTAAAGTCCTGTTTGGAGGGGAAAAGGGAAACCCCCGGGTTCGACCAAAGATGGCTAAGACCCATCTCTTCCAGTACAGATTTTACTTCCCTTAACCAGGGGATTTGGGAAGCCCCCCACAATGATCTAACTTCATCCAATTCCTTGGCGAATAGGCTAAGTTCTGGAGTAGTCCAGAGCCGTCGCCATAGGGCCACCAGGCGGAACCGAGCCATGTCATTGAAGGGTTTGCAACCCAAATCTAACCACAATGGTTTGGTGGGTGTAGATTGAGGTAGACCCACCAAATTACACAAAAATTTGTTTTGTGCCTTAACGAGGAGAGACAGATCTTTATACCCCCACACATCAGCGCCATATAATATGGCAGTATTAATTTTAGCTTCATAAATTTTTATCACCGGGGCAATACGTTTGGTCAGTGATTTTTTTTGCTCCTGTAATAAGCAGCCCGAGAGGCGAACAAACTTTAGATAAAGGGCCTCAATCTGGGGTTTCCAGCTAAATCGGTAGTCCAGGGTCACACCCAAATACGTCCTTGAATCCACTTGTTCAATCAGGTTACCATTCAAAGTACTAGAGGTTTTAATGGGACTTTTATTACTAAATACCATGAATTTTGTTTTGTCAGTGTTGATCTGCAGATCATTAACCCTGCAAAACTCAGCAAACCTGCCGAGGGCTAATTGCAACCCTCTACGAGTTTTTGAGAGAAGCAGGGTGTCATCCGCAAAAATCAACATCGGGTATTTAAACCCACCCAGAGATGGTGCATCGGTCGGGGTATCAGAAAATAATTTTACAACCTGATTGATAAACAAAAGGAATAAGGTAGGTGCCAACACGCATCCCTGTCGCACACCGCGTGTAATTGGGAAGCTGTCAGTCACCTGACCTTGTTTTCCCCATCTCACTTTGGCAAAATTTTCATCGTGAAGTCTAATCACTAGATCAAGAAGTTCAGGTGGTAAACCCATGAGTCTAAGGGATTTCCACAATTTCTCTCTGGGTACTAAATCGAAGGCCGATTTGAGGTCCACAAAGGCGGCATAGATGGCGCCTCCACCCAGCTTGACTACCTTCCAAAACAACATATTAAGTCTAAAGACCTGATCTAGGGTACTGGTGCCTGCTCTAAACCCAGCTTGCATAGGGGACAGAATATTTTCTTGCTCCATCCACCCCTGGATTCTCACAAGTACCATCCTGGCAGCTATTTTTTGGATAGAATCTATCAGGCTTATGGGGCGATAATTCCCCGGGGCTGAGCGGTCTCCTTTTTTATATACTGGTAAAATCTCCGCCCCTTTCCAGGAATTCGGAATCCTTACCCCTGCAGCGATTGCATTCACAAGCATGGTTATGTAAGGAACCCAAATGTCTAAATTCATTTTAAAAAGATCAGAGGGTATTGCATCTATCCCTGGCGCTCTACCTGAGTGGGCTGTACCCAAAGCGTACTTTGTATCAGAGATATTAAAAACAAGTGAACAATCAGGATTAGGGGGCAAAACTACGTCCAGCTCTTGATGGAGATCCTGATTCACATCCGGAGCTCTAAACTGCGATGAGTAGAAAGCCATCCAGTCTTCCACTGAGACATGATTCGCGGGGGTTCTAGAATCTTGGTTCATACCCCACTTAACAATTTCCCAAAACTTAATTTGGTTTGATGTTAGGCATGCCGAAAGGAGCTCTGACCAATGGCGGTCCTCCCACTCCTTCTTCGTGGCCCATAGCGTTTTTTTATAGGGTAGTCGGGCCGTTCTGATAACTGCAATATCTCTAGATTTGATTGCTAGGATCAGTCTACTATGAGCTACCCTACAGCTTTTATTGTACCATTTGGTCCGAACTTTATCCTTCCTTACTTTTAAAGGGATTGTTAGTAAAGTTTTTAATTCCGCGAAGCACTGATCGTGAAGATCACTAATCTGGGGAATGGTCTCCTGGGAGGATGATGCGACTACCATAGCGGCCAGGGTCTTTGCCACTTCTTCCTCTTAGCCTTTAATTATGGAGGGGTCTGCAACTACCCTAGACCACTTTACTCTTTTTCTGTCATTACACAGTAAAACCTCTGACGTTGAGCAGGTGGTAATAGAAGGCCCATCTCCAACGCCAAAAAGCTTAAGGCTCAACGAGAGGGGGTTATGGTCGCTCTCTGGGCGTACCACAACCTCCATATCGATAACCTGGGACCAGAGCTCAAGTTTAATAAGAAAATAGTCGATACGATGATGGACTAACGGTTTTGGGTGCCTTTGAAACTCCCCCTTTCTGCCGGCATTTATTACGCTTCCTTTTACCAGGGCGATTCACCTCCAGAGTCTCCTCTTCAGAGGAGGAGTCTAGTAGTGAGGGTGTAGCAGAAAGAGCACTATCCTCTACACCACTCACGGATGAATCTGAATCACCAGGGTTATCATCAGAGATACAATGCAGTAAAGGGGAACCTTCAGTATCATTATGTATCTCAACAGGAACAAGAACCAGATTAGGGGGAGGTAGTTGGTTAGGTGTGGGGCTTGGAACTGTAACAATGTGCCCCAAAGAAGAACGTTTCCCATTTATTAAATCTAAAGACAACCTTTTTTCAACAAAAGCAATTTCTTTTTCCAATATACCCGTAGCTTTTGTTATAAAGGCATCTAATGGGCCTGAAACCACCCCCTTTGAAGTCTGCAGTGAAACAGAACGATCTCTCCTGGAACGTAGGGGCATTTTAGTAATCAAGCGAGGTATGCAACCAAAATACAAAACTTGCAAACCCAGATGACACCCAACAGCAACAACAACAATATGGGCGACTGAGCCGCTTGACCAACTAATAGTCAGATTCACCAGGGCTTGTCCAAGACCAAAGGGGGTGGCCCAGCCCGGCCTCCTTTGGCCCCGGACGGCCACAGACGGTCCCGCCCTTGTCCCGGGCTTCTCCCGGGACGCTCCCACGCGCTCCCGCGTCGCGGGGATACCACTTTACTTAAGTACGTGATCTGTCAAGGTGAAGGCTGGGCGTGGCTAGCAGGGAAGCCGGCCAGGTGACGGGAGGCGTGGTTAGCCGGGACTTCTGGGATTCGAAGTCCGGTCCCAATTGCTCGCAGCCCTGCAGCACGGAGATTGCCTTTCAAGCTAGTCCAGAGTCCCCTCAAGGCAGAGAGCAGCGCAGCGGGACCCGCGAAGCGTGTTCCGCAAGTTGTAAATGAAAAAACGGCTAGGAGAGCCCACACGAACTGCCAGCAAGGTCCTACAGTGTCCCCCTGAGGTGTTCTATTATGCCTGCATGCATGGGCCGCTCTTGGGATGTGCTGGGCTGGGTTTTGCTGCGAGCTCACCTCCTCTCCCTTTCGCTGCTTGCGGCTATGTCTCCCGCCGAAGGCATCTGGGCGCCATTTTGCCTCTCGTCTCTGTTTCCCGCCCAGAGGGTTTAAAGGTCTGTATTTCCTTCCTTGGCTACTTTCCCCTTCGTTTTCCCGGCTCCGCTTGTCGCCTGTGGGTTCCGATGTCTGAATCTGGCTTCTTGTGCTTGTTTATTTTGTTTGGCTGGTGGATCTCGCCGTTGTTGGCTTCGGGACTGTGGAGCTGACGGACTCAGACGACCGTCCTCATTGCCGTCCAAGCCACGCCCCTCGTGGCCTTTTCTTCAAAGATCTTTTTAGATGGAAAATCTACAGTGTGCGAGTGTACGGCATCCACGCGCTTCACCCGGCTCTCATCAGAACAGCCCAGCGCGTCCCAGATGTCCGACAACCGTGCCAAGGCGAGATGCACACTGCTCACCATCTGCGAGGAGAGCACATCACTTCGACTTATGCGCTTTTCCGCTGCTTCTATCTTGGTATTGGTGCTGTGGATGTCTGCTCTTATCGCTGCTAGTTCCAGCACCATATTGTCTATCGTGAGTTTTGTTTCTTTTGCCACTGCGTTTCCTTCGTTAACCCTTTTGAGGATTGTCTCTAGAGTAGTCGCCTCATTTTTGAGCTTCATCTCCAACTCCGAAATATCTTTCCTGGGCTTTTTCTGGTCTCAGGCTGTTTTCCCCTCTTGTCCCGCCATTGCGCTGAGGCCTCTCCTTGTTTGGAGGCTGCCTAGTCTGCCTCCCTTCTGGGTTGCGGTTTGGGCTGTGGTTGAGTGTCTTTTGTGCCGGAATTGCGTTGTATGTGCGGTACCTTGTGGGTTGTATGTTTCTGGTTCTTGTATTTCATTTTGCCCCTGCCAGCGCGTGCTTTGTCTCCTTCGTTTCTGCGCGACCTTGAGTGGTATTTCCCCTAGTTGAAGCGGGACTGGGCGCTATTTGGTTGTGGAGCTGTGCCCCCGTGTTTTGTTTGTTGGCTTCCTGTATTGACCAGGGGTCGCTCGTTCCTGTTGTGCCCATTTACCCTCCCTTCGCTGGTTTCCTGGGCACGATGTGTTTAGGGTA
Organism: Lissotriton vulgaris; assembly: GCF_964263255.1. Lineage (NCBI taxonomy): Eukaryota > Metazoa > Chordata > Amphibia > Caudata > Salamandridae > Lissotriton > Lissotriton vulgaris. The sequence goes on from NW_028254785.1 coordinate 144,382, forward strand.
GGTGTTGCCTCTGTGGCGTGTTTGTTGGGTTTCCGTTCACCACCGCCACCGGCGCTGTGCACTCGCCTGCCTTGCCCCTGTCAGGCTGCCCCCGCTGTTCCGGTCGTTGTCACAGCTGTGGTAGCGATGTGGTAGCGCTTTCGCTCCGGGCGTTTAGGATTGCAGGTAGGGTTGCGGTGCTGCCGCTGTAACGTGTTCGCCGCTGTGGTATCGCTTCCACTCGGGGTGTGCGGGCGGCTCAATCTCACAGTTCGTGCCGCATTTCCGGCGTGAGTACAGCTTTTAGCGTGGGTGCAGTGTTGCTGCTGTGCGAGCTTCACCTCGCATCTGTTTCGCACTTCCTGCTCCTTTGTTTGCGCCCTAGTGACTGCTTCCGGGAGCGGCGGTTGAAAATGGCTGGCGTCGTGTGTGTGGAGTGCTTTCACTTTTGTTTGTGCCGCCAGCGCAATCTATCTTGGCTGCGTTTCTCCCCCACCGGTAGGTGTTGGTTGGCTTAATTTTGGCCTTAGCCTCTTTCGCTGTTGTGCCGGTGCTGCTCTTTGATTATTGCCGCGTTCCTCTGTCTTCCTCCCTTTCTATGCGCTAGCTCTGGCGGGGCTTGGTTCCCGATTCGGTCCTCCCTCCTGCTTGGAGTATGCTGAGGTGTTCTATTATGCCTGCATGCGTGGGCGGCTCTTGGGATGTGCTGTGCTGGGTTTTGCTGCGAGCTCACCTCCTCTCCCTTTCGCTGCTTGCGGCTATGTCTCCCGCCGCGGGCATCTGGGCGCCATTTTGCCTCTCGTCTCTGTCTTCCACCCGGAGGGTTTAAAGGTCTATATTTCCTTCCTTGACTATTTTCCCCTTGGTTTTCCCGGCTCCGCTTGTCACCTGTGAGTTCCGATGTCTGAATCTGGCTTCTTGTGCTTGTTTATTTTCTGTTTGGCTGGCGAATCTCGCCGATGTTGGCTTCGGGACTGCGGAGCTTACAAACTCAGACGACCGTCCTCATTGCCGTCCAGGCACGCCCCTCGTGGCCTTTTCTTCAATGATCATTTTAGATGGAAAATCTACAGTGTGCGAGCGCACGGCATCCATGCGCTCCACCCGGCTCTCATCTGAACAGCCCAGCGCGTCCCAAATTTCCCTCATTGCCGTCCAAGCCACGCCTCTTCTTCAGAGATCATTTTATATAGAAAATCTACAGTGTGGGAGCGCACGGCATCCACGCGCTCCACCCGGCTCTCATCCGAACAGCCCAGCGCGTCCCAGATTTCCGACAACCGTGCCAAGGCGAGCTGCACACTGCTCACCATCTGCGAGGAGAGCACATCACTTCGACTTATGCGCTTTTCCGCGGCTTCTATCTTGGTATTGGTGCTGTGGTCGTCTGCTCTTATCGCTGCTAGTTCCAGCACCATATTGTCTATCGTGAGTTTTGTTTCTTTTGCCACTGCGTTTCCTTCGTTGACCCTTTTGAGGATTGTCTCTAGAGTAGCCGCCTCATTTTTGAGCTTCATCTGCGACTCCGAAATATCTTTCCTGGGCTTTTTCTGGTCTCCGGCCGTTTTCCCCTCTTGTCCCGCCATTGCGCTGAGGCCTCTCCTTGTTTGGAGGCTGCCTAGTCTGCCTCCCTTCTGGGTTGCGGTTAGGGCTGTGGTTGAGTCTGTCTTTTGTGCCGGAATGGCATTGTATGTGCGGTACCATGTGGGTTGTATGTTTCTGGTTCTTGTTTTTGATTTTGCCCCTGCCAGCGCGTGCTTTGTCTTGTTCGTTTCTGCACGACCTGGAGTAGTATTTCCCCTGGTTGGAGCGGGACTGGGTCCTATTTGGTTGTGGAGCTGTGCTCCCTTGTTTTGTAAGTTGGCTTCCTGTATTGAACAGTGGTCGCTTGTTCCTGTTGTGCCCATTTGCCCTCCCTTCGCTGGTTTCCTGGGCGCACTGTGTTTAGGGTAGGTGTTGCCTCTGTGGCGTGTTTGTAGGGGTTTCCGTTCACCACCGCCACCGGTGCTGTGCACTCGCCTGCCTTCCCCCTCTCAGGCTGCCCCCCCTGTTCCGGTCGTGGTCACCGCTGTGGTAGCAATGTGGTAGCACTTTCGCCCTGGGCATTTAGGGTTGCAGGTAGGGTTGCGGAGCTGCCGCTGTAACGTGTTCGCCGCTGTGGTATCGCTTCCACTCGGGGCGTGCGGGCGGCTCAATCTCACAGTTCGTGCCGAGTTTCCGGTGTGGGTACAGCGTGTAACGTTTAGCGTGGGTGCAGTGTTGCTGCTGTGCGAGCTTCACCTCGCATCTGTTTTGCACTTCCTGCTCCTTTGTTTGCGCCCTAGTGACTGCTTCCGGGAGCGGCGGTTGAAAATGCCTGGCGTCGTGTTTGTGGAGGCGTTTCACTTTCGTTTGTGCCACCAGCGCAATCTACCTTGGCTGCGTTTCTCCCCCACCGGTAGGTGTTGGTTGGCTTAATTTTGGCCTTAGCCTCGTTCGCTGTTGTGCCGGTGCTGCTCTTTGATTATTGCCGCGTTCCTCTGTCTTCCTCCCTTCTCCGCGCTAGCTCTGGCGGGGCTTGGTTCCCGATTCGGTCCTCCCTCCTGCTTGGAGCTTGCTGAGGTGTTCTCAGTTCAGTTCAAAAGTCTTTATTTCGAATATCCATTCATAAAAGACAATACATAGCAAAACACCATTATTTTATAAAACCATTGCATCAATCATTATCTTAAAAGTATACCTCAGTTTAAAAAGATATTTAACAACCAATTCGATAGACAGTTTAATAAAGACTTCAAATTATAATAACAGTCCACTGTGTAAATAGTATAAAAGGATAAACATTTAAAAGACAATAGGGTTTCTAGTTCGAATAATCCAGGCCCAGCCTAGATACTTGGCCACACCAACCACCACCATGATGTGTTTAAGCGAAATATCCTTATGGCTTCTAAGAACCCTTTGATTTCAAGATTGTTACATATGGGTTTAAGCCATTTCAGCCGCGGAACACGGTAGGCTGGGCATGCAAAGGAAAAGTGACCCAAGCTTTCCGGGTGATTAGGGCACCAAGGACAAGTATGGTTTGTGTTCCCAAGCCATTTGCCAGAAAAGGAATTAACTGGGAGTAATCCGACACGGAACTGATGGTATAGTTTCCGGTCGAGGGTTTTAGTGATCACATCCCAGTTGGATTCTAGAGCGGGGGACAGTTTATGAACCAAGAAATGCCCAGTTAGATTAGAAGCATACGACTGGGCCACAGCTAGATGTTTTATTGAGGCCCAGTATAAATCCTTAAAGTCCTGTTTGGAGGGAAAAAGGGAAACCCCCGGGTTGGACCAAAGATGGCTAAGACCCATCTCTTCCAGTACAGATTTTACTTCCCTTAACCAGGGGATTTGGGAAGCCCCCCACAATGACCTAACTTCATCCAATTCCTTGGCGAATAGGCTAAGTTCTGGAGTAGTCCAGAGCCGTCGCCATAGGGCCACCAGGCGGAACCGAGCCATGTCATTGAAGGGTTTGCAACCCAAATCTAACCACAATGGTTTGGTGGGTGTAGATTGAGGTAGACCCACCAAATTACGCAAAAATTTGTTTTGTGCCTTAACGAGGAGAGACAGATCTTTATACCCCCACACATCAGCGCCATATAATATGGCAGTATTAATTTTAGCTTCATAAATTTTTATCACCGGGGCAATACGTTTGGTCAGTGATTTTTTTTGCTCCTGTAATAAGCAGCCTGAGAGGCGAACGAACTTTAGATAAAGGGCCTCAATCTGGGGTTTCCAGCTAAATCGGTAGTCCAGGGTCACACCCAAATACGTCCTTGAATCCACTTGTTCAATCAGGGTACCATTCAAAGTAATAGAGGTTTTAATGGGACTTTTATTACTAAATACCATGAATTTTGTTTTGTCAGTGTTGATCTGCAGATCATTAACCCTGCAAAACTCAGCAAACCTGCCGAGGGCTAATTGCAACCCTCTACGAGTTTTTGAGAGAAGCAGGGTGTCATCCGCAAAAATCAACATCGGGTATTTAAACCCACCCAGAGATGGTGCATCGGTCGGGGTATCAGAAAATAATTTTACAACCTGATTGATAAACAAATGAATAAGGTAGGTGCCAACACGCATCCCTGTCGCACACCGCGTGTAACTGGGAAGCTGTCAGTCACCTGACCTTGTTTTCCCCATCTCACTTTGGCAAAATTTTCATCGTGAAGTCTAATCACTAGATCAAGAAGTTCAGGTGGTAAACCCATGAGTCTAAGGGATTTCCACAATTTCTCTCTGGGTACTAAATCGAAGGCCGATTTGAGGTCCACAAAGGCGGCATAGATGGCGCCTCCACCCAGCTTGACTACCTTCCAAAACAACATATTAAGTCTAAAGACCTGATCTAGGGTACTGGTGCCTGCTCTAAACCCAGCTTGCATAGGGGACAGAATATTTTCTTGCTCCATCCACCCCTGGATTCTCACAAGTACCATCCTGGCAGCTATTTTTTGGATAGAATCTATCAGGCTTATGGGGCGATAATTCCCCAGGGCTGAGCGGTCTCCTTTTTTATATACTGGTAAAATCTTCGCCCCTTTCCAGGAATTCGGAATCCTTGCCCCTGCAGCGATTGCATTCACAAGCATGGTTATGTAAGGAACCCAAATGTCTAAATTCATTTTAAAAAGATCAGAGGGTATTGCATCCATCCCTGGCGCTCTACCTGAGTGGACTGTACCCAAAGCGTACTTTGTATCAGAGATATTAAAAACAAGTGAACAATCAGGATTTGGGGGCAAAACTACGTCCATCTCTTGATGGAGATCCTGATTCACATCCGGAGCTCTAAACTGCGATGAGTAGAAAGCCATCCAGTCTTCCACTGAGACATGATTCGCGGGGGTTCTAGAATCTTGGTTCATACCCCACTTAACAATTTCCCAAAACTTAATTTGGTTTGATGTTAGGCATGCCGAAAGGAGCTCTGACCAATGGCGGTCCTCCCACTCCTTCTTCGCGGCCCATAGCGTTTTTTTATAGGGTAGTCGGGCCGTTCTGATAACTGCAATATCTCTAGATTTGATTGCTAGGATCAGTCTACTATGAGCTACCCTACAGCTTTTATTGTACCATTTGGTCCGAACTTTATCCTTCCTTACTTTTAAAGGGATTGTTAGTAAAGTTTTTAATTCCGCGAAGCACTGATCGTGAAGATCACTAATCTGGGGAATGGTCTCCTGGGAGGATGATGCGACTACCATAGCGGCCAGGGTCTTTGCCACTTCTTCCTCTAAGCCTTTAATTATGGAGGGGTCTGCAACTACCCTAGACCACTTTACTCTTTTTCTGTCATTACACAGTAAAACCTCTGACGTTGAGCTGGTGGTAATAGAAGGCCCATCTCCAACGCCAAAAAGCTTAAGGCTCAACGAGAGGGGGTTATGGTCGCTCTCTGGGCGTACCACAACCTCCATATCGATAACCTGGGACCAGAGCTCAAGTTTAATAAGAAAATAGTCGATACGACTTTTACAGACCCCATTGTTAAAGGTCGGTTGGCCTGATTTATCGGAGGGCGTGCGTCCATTAGCAGCACGCAGCCCCCACTCTAAACATAACCCATGCCAGTGAAGTGCTGCCTCAGTGCCCTTGACGCCCCTTGTTATTGATAAGGGCGGGATGTCCCATACCATATCTTCATCAGCCCCTAGGTCCTCCCCCACACTGTTCAGAGGCTCAAATGAACTGTTCAAGTCTCCAGCGACCAAAACCAAACTGTCACTGCCTATTCTCCTAAAGAGTGAGTCCAAGTCATCTATAACTGACTGTTTGCAACCTCCAGGGCGTTCTCTAGCATAAATATTTATGAGAACTATGTCCTTATTATTACCACTACTACACTTAACACACAGGAGGTCCGGATTGTCTACCGAAATCTCCAATAGACTAAACCCCAAAGACTGTCTTATCCATACCACTAACCCTCCTGAGGGTCTACCCTTAGGGCCCTGAATAGCCGCCTTGCAAAAGTTAAGGTACCCTACCCTATGAATCGGGGTAACTGCCCAACTTTCCTGTAGGAAGACGATATCAAAGGAGTCAATAAAATCAACCCAATCTTCACTATCTATACGACCCCTTAGTCCTGCCATATTCCAGGAAACTATTTTAGCTATCCCCACTTGATTGCTAGATGGGGCTACCACTAGGGTACATTTATCCTCTAACAGTTCAGCATTCACCCTCAACAGGGGACCAGATCTCTGGGGAGGTGAATTAAGGTGTACATCTGCATAGTCCTTACTATTACCCTCCTCAGTGGTCGGTTGGCTACAACCCATGGAATCCATACTACTGGGACTATCTGGACCATAGACATACCCCAGTCAATCAACACATTCCAACCCTGACAATGGATCAAACCTGTTTGAGAGACACGGGTAAAAAGGCGAGTTGAGAAACCTCTCCTCCACATTTCTCCCCACCAGTCTATGAGGAGGAATGTTTCTGGTAGGGGACGGGCCATGCCGTTTTGGGTAGAAGTAAGACAAGCTTAAGGACTGTACATCCCCAGTTCTTCCAAATCTTGCCTCTCTACGAATATAATCAACCACCCATGGATCCCGGAAGTTTATTAAAATACAAGCACCTTCCAAATTCTTTGGGCAATAACTCACCCAATCAACTCTACGGACTGTCAGTATCTTTGTAGAAGATGAGGGTGGAAGGGGACGATTTTTGTTAAGCCAGAAGGCTACTTTATTCATAAGATCTCCATGTGATTCTGATTGTCTATCCCTTAAGGGTGCAACACCTGTCAGGACAATGGTGTAAGGTGTGGCATCAAATGGTAGATCTGCTGGGGGAGGCCCTCTTCTAGTAACTCTCTTCGAGGGTTGTGAACGCCCTGCTGCGACACTAGTACTGGATTTTTGGTGGGGGGTTGATTTAGAACTGCCTACCCCTGAGGTGGAAGCCTGTGCGGAACTCACAGGTTTAGGGGCAGATAACAGCGGTAACCCATGGGATTTAAAGCTAGCCTTCTTGGGTAAAGCAGTTTGGATAACCGGGGTGGAGGGTAAATTTGGTGCACTAAGCGTCTTCGAGGTCCTGGCCTTGGAGACTGGTCTCGAGTCGCTAATATTTGACGGTGCCCCCGTAGAAGTAGCCTTGGTAATAATATCAGAGTGGCCTGGGGGTTTTGGGTTAGTAAAGCCAGAACCACTAGAAGAGACCGATTGCTTGGCCTGCTGGCTAACCAGTTTTTTAAGTAGACAAGAATTATCTTTAATGTCGGTCTCTAGGTTGTCAATTTTTAAATTCATAAGTCTAGTTCTCTCTAGTACCGGGAGTAAAAGTGTCTTAATTAGAATTTCCATTTGTGCTAGCAAGTCAGCATTATTCACATTCATATTTACTATGCTAGTAAGAGGAACCCCTGTAGTAGAAGAAGCATATGTGATGGTACCACCGGATGGGATAGTGGGTAAAGGATCATCCCTTGAAAGGAGGGTTTCAGACACACACAGTGATGGACTAACGGTTTTGGGTGCCTTTGAAACTCCCCCTTTCTGCCGGCATTTATTACGCTTCCTTTTACCAGGGCGATTCACCTCCAGAGTCTCCTCTTCAGAGGAGGAGTCTAGTAGTGAGGGTGTAGCAGAAAGAGCACTATCCTCTACACCACTCACGGATGAATCTGAATCACCAGGGTTATCATCAGAGATACAATGCAGTAAAGGGGAACCTTCAGTATCATTATGTATCTCAACAGGAACAAGAACCAGATTAGGGGGAGGTAGTTGGTTAGGTGTGGGGCTTGGAACTGTAACAATGTGCCCCAAAGAAGAACGTTTCCCATTTATTAAATCTAAAGACAACCTTTTTTCAACAAAAGCAATTTCTTTTTCCAATATACCCGTAGCTTTTGTTATAAAGGCATCTAATGGGCCTGAAACCACCCCCTTTGAAGTCTGAAGTGAAACAGAACGATCTCTCCCCGAACGTAGGGGCATTTTAGTAAATAAGCGAGGTATGCAGCCAAAATACAAAACTTGCAAACCCAGATGACACCCAACAGCAACAACAACAATATGGGCGACTGAGCCGCTTGACCAACTAATAGTCAGATTCACCAGGGCTTGTCCAAGACCAAAGGGGGTGGCCCAGCCCGGCCTCCTTTGGCCCCGGACGGCCACAGACGGTCCCGCCCTTGTCCCGGGCTTCTCCCGGGACGCTCCAACGCGCTCCCGCGTCGCGGGGATACCACTTTACTTAAGTACGTGATCTGTCAAGGTGAAGGCTGGGCGTGGCTAGCAGGGAAGCCGGCCAGGTGATGGGAGGCATGGTTAGCCGGGACTTCTGGGATTCGAAGTCCGGTCCCAATTGCTCGCAGCCCTACAGCAAGGAGATTGCCTTTCAAGCTAGTCCAGAGTCCCCTCAAGGCAGAGAGCAGCGCAGCGAGACCCGCGAAGCGGGTTCCGCAAGTTGTAAATGAAAAAATGGCTAGGAGAGCCCACACGAACTGCCAGCAAGGTCCTACAGTGTCCCCCTGAGGTGTTCTATTATGCCTGCATGCATGGGCCGCTCTTGGGATGTGCTGGGCTGGGTTTTGCTGCGAGCTCACCTCCTCTCCCTTTCACTGCTTGCGGCTATGTCTCCCGCCGCAGGCATCTGGGCGACATTTTGCCTCTCGTCTCTGTTTCCCGCCCAGAGGGTTTAAAGGTCTGTATTTCCTTCCTTGGCTACTTTCCCCTTCGTTTTCCCGGCTCCGCTTGTCGCCTGTGGGTTCCGATGTCTGAATCTGGCTTCTTGTGCTTGTTTATTTTCTGTTTGGCTGGTGAATCTCGCCGTTGTTGGCTTCGGGACTGTGGAGCTGACGGACTCAGACGACCGTCCTCATTGCCGTCCAAGCCACGCCCCTCGTGGCCTTTTCTTCAAAGATCTTTTTAGATGGAAAATCTACAGTGTGCGGGTGTACGGCATCCACGCGCTCCACCCGGCTCTCATCCGAACAGCCCAGCGCGTCCCAGATTTCCGACAACCGTGCCAAGGCGAGCTGGACACTGCTCACCATCTGCGAGGAGAGCACATCACTCGACTTATGCGCTTTTCCGCGGCTTCTATCTTGGTATTGGTGCTGTGGATGTCTGCTCTTATCGCTGCTAGTTCCAGCTCCATATTGTCTATCGTGAGTTTTGTTTCTTTTGCCACTGCGTTTCCTTCGTTGATCCTTTTGAGGATTGTCTCTAGAGTAGTCGCCTCATTTTTGAGCTTCATCTCCAACTCCGAAATATCTTTCCTGGGCTTTTTCTGGTCTCAGGCCGTTTTCCCCTCTTGTCCCGCCATTGCGCTGAGGCCTCTCCTTGTTTGGAGGCTGCCTAGTCTGCCTCCCTGCTGGGTTGCGGTTAGGGCTGTGGTTGAGTGTCTTTTGTGCCGGAAATGCGTTGTATGTGCGGTACCTTGTGGGTTGTATGTTTCTGGTTCTTGTATTTCATTTTGCCCCTGCCAGCGCGTGCTTTGTCTCCTTCGTTTCTGCGCGACCTTGAGTGGTATTTCCCCTGGTTGAAGCGGGACTGGTCGCTATTTGGTTGTGGAGCTGTGCCCCCGTGTTTTGTTCGTTGGCTTCCTGTATTGACCAGGGGTCGCTCGTTCCTGTTGTGCCCATTTGCCCTCCCTTCGCTGGTTTCCTGGGCACGATGAGTTTAGGGTAGGTGTTGCCTCTGTGGCGTGTTTGTTGGGTTTCCGTTCACCACCGCCACCGCCACCGGCGCTGTGCACTCGCCTGCCTTGCCCCTGTCAGGCTGCCCCCGCTGTTCCGGTCGTTGTCACAGCTGTGGTAGCGATGTGGTAGCGCTTTCGCTCCGGGTGTTTAGGATTGCAGGTAGGGTTGCGGTGCTGCCGCTGTAACGTGTTCGCCGCTGTGGTATCGCTTCCACTTGGGGCGTGCGGGCGGCTCAATCTCACAGTTCGTGCCGCATTTCCGGCGTGAGTACAGCGTGTAGCGTTTAGCGTGGGTGCAGTGTTGCTGCTGTGCGAGCTTCACATCGCATCTGTTTCGCACTTCCTGCTCCTTTGTTTGCGCCCTAGTGACTGCTTCCGGGAGCGGCAGTTGAAAATGGCTGGCGTCGTGTGTGTGGAGTGCTTTCACTTTTGTTTGTGCCGCCAGCGCAATCTACCTTGGCTGCGTTTCTCCCCCACCGGTAGGTGTTGGTTGGCTTAATTTTGGCCTTAGCCTCTTTCGCTGTTGTGCCGGTGCTGCTCTTTGATAATTGCCGCGTTCCTCTGTCTTCCTCCCTTTCTATGCGCTAGCTCTGGCGGGGCTTGGTTCCCGATTCGGTCCTCCCTCCTGCTTGGAGCTTGCTAAGGTGTTCTATTATGCCTGCATGCGTGGGCGGCTCTTGGGAGGTGCTGCGCTGGGTTTTGCTGCGAGCTCACCTCCTCTCCCTTTTGCTGCTTACGGCTATGTCTCCCGCCGCGGGCATCTGGGCGCCATTTTGCCTCTCGCCTCTGTCTTCCACCCGGAGGGTTTAAAGGTCTGTATTTCCTTCCTTGACTATTTTACCCTTGGTTTTCCCGGCTCCGCTTGTCACCTGTGAGTTCCGATGTCTGAATCTGGCTTCTTGTGCTTGTTTATTTTCTGTTTGGCTGGCGAATCTCGCCGTTGTTGGCTTCGGGACTGCGGAGCTGACAAACTCAGACGACCGTCCTCATTGCCGTCCAGGCACGCCCCTCGTGGCCTTTTCTTCAATGATCATTTTAGATGGAAAATCTACAGTGTGCGAGCGCACGGCATCCACGCGCTCCACCCGGCTCTCATCTGAACAGCCCAGCGCGTCCCAAATTTCCCTCATTGCCATCCAAGCCACGCCCCTCGTGGCCTCTTCTTCAAAGATCATTTTAGATAGAAAATCTACAGTGTGCGAGCACACGGCATCCACGCGCTCCACCCGGCTCTCATCGGAACAGCCCTGCGCGTCCCAGATTTCAGACAACCGTGCCAAGGCGAGCTGCACACTGCTCACCATCTACGAGTAGAGCACAATGCTTCGACGTATGCGCTTTTCCGCGGCTTCGATCTTGGTATTGGTGCTGTGGAGGTCTGCTCTATCGCTGCTAGTTCCAGCTGCATATTGTCTATCGTGAGTTTTGTTTCTTTTGCCACTGCGTTTCCTTTGTTGACCCTTTTGAGGATTGTCTCTAGAGTAGTCATTTTTGAGCTTCATCTGCGACTCCGAAATATCTTTCCTGGGCTTTTTCTGGTCTCCGGCCGTCTTCCCCTCTTGTCTCGCCATTGCGCTGAGGCCTCTCCTTGTTTGGAGGCTGCTTAGTCTGCCTCCCTTCTGGGTTGCGGTTAGGGCTGTGGTTGAGTCTGTCTTTTGTGCCTGAATTGCTTTGTATGTCCGGTACCATGTGGGTTATATGTTTCTGGTTCTTGTTTTTGATTTTGCCCCTGCCAGCGCGTGCTTTGTCTTGTTTGTTTCTGCGCGACCTGGAGTAGTATTTCCCCTGGTTGGAGCGGGACTGGGTCCTATTTGGTTGTGGAGCTGTGCTCCCGTGTTTTGTAAGTTGGCTTCCTGTATTGAACAGTGGTCGCTCGTTCCTGTTGTGCCCATTTGCCCTCCCTTCGCTGGTTTCCTGGGCACAATGTGTTTTGGGGTAGGTGTTGCCTCTGTGGCGTGTTTGTAGGGGTTTCCGTTCACCACCGCCGCTGTGCACTCGCCTGCCTTGCCCCTCTCAGGCTGCCCCCCCTGTTCCGGTCGTGGTCACCGCTGTGGTAGCGATGTGGTAGCACTTTCGTTCCGGGCATTTAGGGTTGCAGGTAGGGTTGCCGAGCTGCCGCTGTAACGTGTTCGCCGCTGTGGTATCGCTTCCGCTCGGGGCGTGCGGGCGGCTCAATCTCACAGTTCGTGCTGCATTTCTGGCGTGAGTACAGCGTGTAGCGTTTAGCGTGGGTGCAGTGTTGCTGCTGTGCGAGCTTCACCTCGCATCTGTTTCGCACTTCCTGCTCCTTTGTTTGCGCCCTAGTGACTGCTTCCGGGAGCGGCGGTTGAAAATGGCTGTCGTCGTGTGTGTGGAGTGCTTTCACTTTTGTTTGTGCCGCCAGCGCAATCTACCTTGGCTGCGTTTCTCCCCCACCGGTAGGTGTTGGTTGGCTTAATTTTGGCCTTAGCCTCTTTCGCTGTTGTGCCGGTGCTGCTCTTTGATTATTGCCGCGTTCCTCTGTCTTCCTCCCTTTCTATGCGCTAGCTCTGGCGGGGCTTGGTTCCCTATTCGGTCCTCCCTCCTGCTTGGAGCTTGCTGAGGTGATCTATTATGCCTGCATGCATGGGCCGCTCTTGGGATGTGCTGGGCTGGGTTTTGCTGCGAGCTCACCTCCTCTCCCTTTCGCTGCTTGCGGCTATGTCTCCCGCCGCAGGCACCTGGGCGCCATTTTGCCTCTCGTCTCTGTTTCCCGCCCAGAGGGTTTAAAGGTCTGTATTTCCTTCCTTGGCTACTTTCCCCGCTCGTCGCCTGTGGGTTCCGATGTCTGAATCTCGCTTCTTGTGCTTGGTTATTTTCTGTTTGGCTGGTGAATCTCGCCGTTGTTGGCTTCGGGACTGTGGAGCTGACGGACTCAGACGACCGTCCTCATTGCCGTCCAAGCCACGCCCCTCGTGGCCTTTTCTTCAAAGATCTTTTTAGATGGAAAATCTACAGTGTGCGAGTGTACGGCATCCACGCGCTCCACCCGGCTCTCATCCGAACAGCCCAGCGCGTCCCAAATTTCCCTCATTGCCGTCCAAGCCACGCCTCTTCTTCAAAGATCATTTTAGATAGAAAATCTACAGTGTGGGAGCGCACAGCATCCACGCGCTCCACCCGGCTCTCATCCGAACAGCCCAGCGCGTCCCAGATTTCCGACAACCATGCCAAGGCGAGCTGCACACTGCTCACCATCTGCGAGGAGAGCACATCACTTCGACTTATGCGCTTTTCCGCGGCTTCTATCTTGGTATTGGTGCTGTGGATGTCTGCTCTTATCGCTGCTAGTTCCAGCACCATATTGTCTATCGTGAGTTTTGTTTCTTTTGCCACTGCGTTTCCTTCGGTGACCCTTTTGAGGATTTTCTCTAGAGTAGTCGCATCATTTTTGAGCTTCATCTGCGACTCCGAAATATCTTTCCTGGGCTTTTTCTGGTCTCCGGCCGTTTTCCCCTCTTGTCCCGCCATTGCGCTGAGGCCTCTCCTTGTTTGGAGGCTGCCTAGTCTGCCTCCCTTCTGGGTTGAGGTTAGGGCTGTGGTTGAGTCTGTCTTTTGTGCCGGAATTGCTTTGTATGTGCGGCACCATGTGGGTTGTATGTTTCTGGTTCTTGTTTTTGATTTTGCCCCTGCCAGCGCGTGCTTTGTCTTGTTCGTTTCTGCGCGACCTGGAGTAGTATTTCCCCTGGTTGGAGCGGGACTGGGTCCTATTTGGTTGTGGAGCTGTGCTCCCGTGTTTTGTAAGTAGGGTTCCTGTATTGAACAGTGGTCGCTTGTTCCTGTTGTGCCCATTTGCCCTCCCTTCGCTGGTTTCCTGGGCACACTGTGTTTAGGGTAGGTGTTGCCTCTGTGGCGTGTTTGTAGGGGTTTCCGTTCACCACCGCCACCGGTGCTGTGCACTCGCCTGCCTTGCCCCTCTCAGGCTGCCCCCCCTGTTCCGGTCGTGGTCACCGCTGTGGTAGCGATGTGGTAGCACTTTCGGTCCGGGCATTTAGGGTTGCAGGTAGGGTTGCGGAGCTGCCGCTGTAACGTGTTCGCCACTGTGGTATCGCTTCCGCTCGGGGCGTGCGGGCGGCTCAATCTCACAGTTCGTGCCGAGTTTCCGGTGTGGGTACAGCGTGTAGCGTTTAGCGTGGGTGCAGTGTTGCTGCTGTGCGAGCTTCACCTCGCATCTGTTTCGCACTTCCTGCTCCTTTGTTTGCACCCTAGTGACTGCTTCCGGGAGCGGCGGTTGAAAATGCCTGGCGTCGTGTGTGTGGAGGCGTTTCACTTTCGTTTGTGCCACCAGCGCAATCTACCTTGGCTGCGTTTCTCCCCCACCGGTAGGTGTTGGTTGGCTTAATTTTGGCCTTAGCCTCGTTCGCTGTTGTGCCGGTGCTGCTCTTTGATTATTGCCGCGTTCCTCTGTCTTCCTCCCTTCTCCGCGCTAGCTCTGGCGGGGCTTGGTTCCTGATTTGGTCCTCCCTCCTGCTTGGAGCTTGCTGAGGTGTTCTCAGTTCAGTTCAAAAGTCTTTATTTTGAATATCAATTCATAAAAGACAATACATAGCAAAACACCATTATTTTATAAAACCATTGCATCAATCATTATCTTAAAAGTATACCTCAGTTTAAAAAGATATTAAACAACCAATTCGATAGACAGTTTAATAAAGACTTCAAATTATAATAACAGTCCACTGTGTAAATAGTATAAAAGGATAAACATTTAAAAGACAATAGGGTTTCTAGTTCGAATAATCCAGGCCCAGCCTAGATACTTGGCCACACCAACCAACACCATCTCAGATGTGTTTAAGCGAAATATCCTTATGGCTTCTAAGAACCCTTTGATTTCAAGATTGTTACATATGGGTTTAAGCCATTTCAGCCGCGGAACACGGTAGGCTGGGCATGCAAAGAAAAAGTGACCCAAGCTTTCCGGGTGATTAGGGCACCAAGGACAAGTATGGTTTGTGTTCCCAAGCCATTTGCCAGAAAAGGAATTAACTGGGAGTAATCCGACACGGAACTGATGGTATAGTTTCCGGTCGAGGGTTTTAGTGATCACATCCCAGTAGGATTCTAGAGCGGGGGGCAGTTTATGAACCAAAAAATGCCCAGTTCGATTAGAAGCATCCGACTGGGCCACAGCTAGATGTTTTATTGAGGCCCAGTATAAATCCTTAAAGTCCTGTTTGGAGGGAAAAAGGGAAACCCCTGGGTTGGACCAAAGATGGCTAAGACCCATCTCTTCCAGTACAGATTTTACTTCCCTTAACCAGGGAATTTGGGAAGCCCCCCACAATGACCTAACTTCATCCAATTCCTTGGCGAATAGGCTAAGTTCTGGAGTAGTCCAGAGCCGTCGCCATAGGGCCACCAGGTGGAACCGAGCCATGTCATTGAATGGTTTGCAACCCAAATCTAACAACAATGGTTTGGTGGGTGTAGATTGAGGTAGACCCACCAAATTACGCAAAAATTTGTTTTGTGCCTTAACGAGGAGAGACAGATCTTTATACCCCCACACATCAGCGCCATAAAATATGGCAGTATTAATTTTAGCTTCATAAATTTTTATCACCGGGGCAATACGTTTGGTCAGTGATTTTTTTTGCTCCTGTAATAAGCAGCCCGAGAGGCGAACAAACTTTAGATAAAGGGCCTCAATCTGGGGTTTCCAGCTAAATCGGTAGTCCAGGGTCACACCCAAATACGTCATTGAATCCACTTGTTCAATCAGGGTACCATTCAAAGTAATAGAGGTTTTAATGGGACTTTTATTACTAAATACCATGAATTTTGTTTTGTCAGTGTTGATCTGCAGATCATTAACCCTGCAAAACTCAGCAAACCTGCCGAGGGCTAATTGCAACCCTCTACGAGTTTTTGAGAGAAGCAGGGTGTCATCCGCAAAAATCAACATCGGGTATTTAAACCCACCCAGAGATGGTGCATCAGTCGGGGTATCAGAAAAGAATTTTACAACCTGATTGATAAACAAAAGGAATAAGGTAGGTGCCAACACGCATCCCTGTCGCACACCGCGTGTAACTGGGAAGCTGTCAGTCACCTGACCTTGTTTTCCCCATCTCACTTTGGCAAAATTTTCATCGTGAAGTCTAATCACTAGATCAAGAAGTTCAGGTGGTAAACCCATGAGTCTAAGGGATTTCCACAATTTCTCTCTGGGTACTAAATCGAAGGCCGATTTGAGGACCACAAAGGCGGCATAGATGGCGCCTCCACCCAGCTTGACTACCTTCCAAAACAACATATTAAGTCTAAAGACCTGATCTAGGGTACTGGTGCCTACTCTAAACCCAGCTTGCATAGGGGACAGAATATTTTCTTGCTCCATCCACCCCTGGATTCTCACAAGTACCATCCTGGCAGCTATTTTTTGGATAGAATCTATCAGGCTTATGGGGCGATAATTCCCCGGGGCTGAGCGGTCTCCTTTTTTATATACTGGTAAAATCTCCGCCTCTTTCCAGGAATTCGGAATCCTTGCCCCTGCAGCGATTGCATTCACAAGCATGGTTATGTAAGGAACCCAAATGTCTAAATTCATTTTAAAAAGATCAGAGGGTATTGCATCCATCCCTGGCGCTCTACCTGAGTGGACTGTACCCAAAGCGTACTTTGTATCAGAGATATTAAAAACAAGTGAACAATCAGGATTAGGGGGCAAAACTACGTCCATCTCTTGATGGAGATCCTGATTCACATCCGGAGCTCTAAACTGCGATGAGTAGAAAGCCATCCAGTCTTCCACTGAGACATGATTCGCGGGGGTTCTAGAATCTTGGTTCATACCCCACTTAACAATTTCCCAAAACTTAATTTGGTTTGATGTTAGGCATGCCGAAAGGAGCTCTGACCAATGGCGGTCCTCCCACTCCTTCTTCGCGGCCCATAGCGTTTTTTTATAGGGTAGTCGGGCCGTTCTGATAACTGCAATATCTCTAGATTTGATTGCTAGGATCAGTCTACTATGAGCTACCCTACAGCTTTTATTGTACCATTTGGTCCGAACTTTATCCTTCCTTACTTTTAAAGGGATTGTTAGTAAAGTTTTTAATTCCGCGAAGCACTGATCGTGAAGATCACTAATCTGGGGAATGGTCTCCTGGGAGGATGATGCGACTACCATAGCGGCCAGGGTCTTTGCCACTTCTTCCTCTAAGCCTTTAATTATGTAGGGGTCTGCAACTACCCTAGACCACTTTACTCTTTTTCTGTCATTACACAGTAAAACCTCTGACGTTGAGCAGGTGGTAATAGAAGGCCCATCTCCAACGCCAAAAAGCTTAAGGCTCAACGAGAGGGGGTTATGGTCGCTCTCTGGGCGTACCACAACCTCCATATCGATAACGTGGGACCAGAGCTCAAGTTTAATAAGAAAATAGTCGATACGACTTTTACAGACCCCACTGTTAAAGGTCGGTTGGCCTCATTTATCGGAGGGCGTGCGACCATTAGCAGCACGCAGCCCCCACTCTAAACATAACCCATGCCAGTGAAGTGCTGCCTCGGTGCCCTTGACGCCCCTTGTTATTGATAAGGGCGGGATGTCCCATACCATATCTTCATCAGCCCCTAGGTCCTCCCCCACACTGTTCAGAGGCTAAAATGAACTGTTCAAGTCTCCAGCGACCAAAACCAAACTGTCACTGCCTATTCTCCTAAAGAGTGAGTCCAAGTCATCTATAACTGACTGTTTGCGACCTCCAGGGCGTTCTCTAGCATAAATATTTATGAGAACTATGTCCTTATTATTACCACTACTACACTTAACACACAGGAGGTCCGGATTGTCTACCGAAATCTCCAATAGACTAAACCCCAAAGACTGTCTTATCCATACCACTAACCCTCCTGAGGGTCTACCCTTAGGGCCCTGAATAGCCGGCTTGTAAAAGTTAAGGTACCCTACCCTATGAATCGGGGTAACTGCCCAACTTTCCTGTAGGATGACGATATCAAAGGAGTCAATAAAATCAACCCAATCTTCACTATCTATACGACCCCTTAGTCCTGCCATATTCCAGGAAACTATTTTAGCTATCCCCACTTGATTGCTAGATGGGGCTACCACTAGGGTACATTTATCCTCTAACAGTTCAGCATTCACCCTCAACAGGGGACCAGATCTCTGGGGAGGTGAATTAAGGTGTACATCTGCATAGTCCTTACTATTACCCTCCTCAGTGGTCGGTTGGCTACAACCCATGGAATCCATACTACTGGGACTATCTGGACCATAGACATACCCCAGTCAATCAACACATTCCAACCCTGACAATGGATCAAACCTGTTTGAGAGACACGGGTAAAAAGGCGAGTTGAGAAACCTCTCCTCCACATTTCTCCCCACCAGTCTATGAGGAGGAAAGTTTCTGGTAGGGGGCGGGCCATGCCGTTTTGGGTAGAAGTAAGACAAGCTTAAGGACTGTACATCCCCTGTTCTTCCAAATCTTGCCTCTCTACGAATATAATCAACCACCTATGGATCCCGGAAGTTTATTAAAATACAAGCGCCTTCCAAATCCTTTGGGCAATAACCCACCCAATCAACTCTACGGACTGTCAGTATCTTTGTAGAAGATGAGGGTGGAAGGGGACGATTTTTGTTAAGCCAGAAGGCTACTTTATTCATAAGATCTCCATGTGATTCTGATTGTCTATCCCTTAAGGGTGCAACACCTGTCAGGACAATGGTGTAAGGTGTGGCATCAAATGGTAGATCTGCTGGGGAAGGCCCTCTTCTAGTAATTCTCTTTGAGGGTTGTGAACGCCCTGCTGCGACACTAGTACTGGATTTTTGGTGGGGGGTTGATTTAGAACTGCCTACCCCTGAGGTGGAAGCCTGTGCGGAACTCACAGGTTTAGGGGCAGATAACAGCGGTAACCCATAAGATTTAAAGCTAGCCTTCTTGGGTAAAGCAGTTTGGATAACCGGGGTGGAGGGTAAATTTGGTGCACTAATCGTCTTCGAGGTCCTGGCCTTGGAGACTGGTCTCGAGTCGCTAACATTTGACGGTGCCCCCGTAGAAGTAGCCTTGGTAATAATATCAGAGTGGCCTGGGGGTTTTGGGTTAGTAAAGCCAGAACCACTAGAAGAGACCGATTGCTTGGCCTGCTGGCTAACCAGTTTTTTAAGTAGACAAGAATTATCTTTAATGTTGGTCTCTAGGTTGTCAATTTTTAAATTCATAAGTCTAGTTCTCTCTAGTACCGGGAGTAAAAGTGTCTTAATTAGAATTTCCATTTGTGCTAGCAAGTCAGCATTATTCACATTCATATTTACTATGCTAGTAAGAGGAACCCCTGTAGTAGAAGAAGCAGATGTGATGGTACCACCGGATGGGATAGTGGGTAAAGGATCATCCCTTGAAAGGAGGGTTTCAGACCACACAATGATGGACTAACGGTTTTGGGTGCCTTTGAAACTCCCCCTTTCTGCCGGCATTTATTACGCTTCCTTTTACCAGGGCGATTCACCTCCAGAGTCTCCTCTTCAGAGGAGGAGTCTAGTAGTGAGGGTGTAGCAGAAAGAGCACTATCCTCTACACCACTCACGGATGAATCTGAATCACCAGGGTTATCATCAGAGATACAATGCAGTAAAGGGGAACCTTCAGTATCAATATGTATCTCAACAGGAACAAGAACCAGATTAGGGGGAGGTAGTTGGTTAGGTGTGGGGCTTGGAACTGTAACAATGTGCCCCAAAGAAGAACGTTTCCCATTTATTAAATCTAAAGACAACCTTTTTTCAACAAAAGCAATTTCTTTTTCCAATATACCCGTAGCTTTTGTTATAAAGGCATCTAATGGGCCTGAAACCACCCCCTTTGAAGTCTGAAGTGCAACAGAACGATCTCTCCCCGAACGTAGGGGCATTTTAGTAATTAAGCGAGGTATGCAACCAAAATACAAAACTTGCAAACCCAGATGACACCCAACAGCAACAACAATAATATGGGCGACTGAGCCGCTTGACCAACTAATAGTCAGATTCACCAGGGCTTGTCCAAGACAAAAGGGGGTGGCCCAGCCCGGCCTCCTTTGGCCCCGGACGGCCACAGACGGTCCCGCCCTTGTCCCGAGCTTCTCCCGGGACGCTCCCACGCGCTCCCGCGTCGCGGGGATACCACTTTACTTAAGTACATGATCTGTCAAGGTGAAGGCTGGGCGTGGCTGGCAGGGAAGCCGGCCAGTTGACGGGAGGCGTGGTTAGCCGGGACTTCTGGGATTCGAAGTCCGGTCCCAATTGCTCGCAGCCCTGCAGCACGGAGATTGCCTTTCAAGCTAGTCCAGAGTCCCCTCAAGGCAGAGAGCAGCGCAGCGGGACCCGCGAAGCGGGTCCCGCAAGTTGTAAATGAAAAAACGGCTAGGAGAGCCCACACAAACTGCCAGCAAGGTCCTACAGTGTCCCCCTGAGGTGTTCTATTATGCCTGCATGCATGGGCCGCTCTTGGGATGTGCTGGGCTGGGTTTTGCTGCGAGCTCACCTCCTCTCCTTTTCGCTGCTTGCGGCTATGTCTCCCGCCGCAGGCATCTGGGCGCCATTTTGCCTCTCGTCTCTGTTTCCCGCCCAGAGGGTTTAAAGGTCTGTATTTCCTTCCTTGGCTACTTTCTCCTTCGTTTTCCTGGCTCCGCTTGTCGCCTGTGGGTTCCGATGTCTGAATCTGGCTTCTTGTGCTTGTTTATTTTCTGTTTGGCTGGTGAATCTCGCCGTTGTTGGCTTCGGGACTGTGGAGCTGACGGACTCAGACGACCGTCCTCATTGCCGTCCAAGCCACGCCCCTCGTGGCCTTTTCTTCAAAGATCTTTTTAGATGGAAAATCTACAGTGTGCGAGTGTACGGCATCCACGCGCTCCACCCGGCTCTCATCCGAACAGCCCAGCGCGTCCCAGATTTCCGACAACCGTGCCAAGGCGAGCTGCACACTGCTCACCATCTGCGAGGAGAGCACATCACTTCGACTTATGCGCTTTTCCGCGGCTTCTATCTTGGTATTGGTGCTGTGGATGTCTGCTCTTATCGCTGCTAGTTCCAGCACCATATTGTCTATCGTGAGTTTTGTTTCTTTTGCCACTGCGTTTCCTTCGTTGACCCTTTTGAGGATTGTCTCTAGAGTAGTCGCCTCATTTTTGAGCTTCATCTCCAACTCCGAAATATCTTTCCTGGGCTTTTTCTGGTCTCAGGCCGTTTTCCCCTCTTGTCCCGCCATTGCGCTGAGGCCTCTCCTTGTTTGGAGGCTGCCTAGTCTGCCTCCCTTCTGGGTTGCGGTTAGGGCTGTGGTTAAGTGTCTTTTGTGCCGGAATTGCGTTGTATGTGCGGTACCTTGTGGGTTGTATGTTTCTGGTTCTTGTATTTCATTTTGCCCCTGCCAGCGCGTGCTTTGTCTCCTTCGTTTCTGCGCGACCTTTAGTGGTATTTCCCCTGGTTGAAGCGGGACTGGGCGCTATTTGGTTGTGGAGCTGTGCCCCCGTGTTTTGTTTGTTGGCTTCCTGTATTGACCAGGGGTCGCTCGTTCCTGTTGTGCCCATTTGCCCTCCCTTCGCTGGTTTCCTGGGCACGATGTGTTTAGGGTAGGTGTTGCCTCTGTGGCGTGTTTGTTGGGTTTCCGTTCACCACAGCCGCCGGCGCTGTGCACTCACCTGCCTTGCCCCTGTCAGGCTGCCCCCCGCTGTTCCGGTCATTGTCACAGCTGTGGTAGCGCTTTCGCTCCGGGCGTTTAGGGTTGCAGGTAGGGTTGCGGTGCTGCCGCTGTAACGTGTTTGCCGCTGTGGTATCGCTTTCGCTCGGGGCGTGCAGGTGGCTGAATCTCACAGTTCATGCCGCGTTTCCGGCGTGGGTACAGCGTGTAGCGTTTAGCGTGGGTGCAGTGTTGCTGCTGTGCGAGCTTCACCTCGCATCTGTTTCGCACTTCCTGCTCCTTTGTTTGCGTTCTAGTGACTGCTTCCGGGAGCGGCGGTTGAAAATGGCTGGCGTCGTGTGTGTGGAGTGGTTTCACTTTCGTTTGTGCCGCCAGAGCAATCTACCTTGGCTGCGTTTCTCCCCCACCGGTAGGTGTTGGTTGGCTTAATTTTGGCCTTAGCCTCTTTCGCTGTTGTGCCGGTGCTGCTCTTTGATTATTGCCGCGTTCCTCTGTCTTCCTCCCTTCTCCGCGCTAGCTCTGGTGGGGCTTGGTTCCCGATTCGGTCCTCCCTCCTGCTTGGAGCTTGCTGAGGTGTTCTATTATGCCTGCATGCGTGGGCGGCTCTTGGGATGTGCTGCGCTGGGTTTTGCTTTCGAGCTCACCTCCTCTCCCTTTCGCTGCTTGCGGCTATGTCTCCCGCCGCGGGCATCTGGGCGCCATTTTGCCTCTCTACTCTGTCTCCCGCCCAGAGGGTTTAAAGGTCTGTATTTCCTTCCTTGGCTACTTTCCCCTTGGTTTTTCCGGCTCCGCTTGTCGCCTGTGGGTTCCGATGTCTGAATCTGGCTTCTTGTGCTTGTTTATTTTCTGTTTGGCTGGTGAATCTATCCGTTGTTGGCTTCGGGACTGCGGAGCTGACGGACTCAGACGACCGTCCTCATTGCCGTCCTAGCCACGCCCCTTGTGGCCTTCTCTTCAAAGATCATTTTAGATGGAAAATCTACAGTGTGCGAGCGCACGGCATCCACGCGCTCCACCCGGCTCTCATCCGAACAGCCCAGCGCGTCCCAAATTTCCCTCATTGCTGTCCAAGCCATGCCCCTCCTGGCCTCTTCTTCAAAGATCATTTTAGATAGAAAATCTACAGTGTGGGAGCGCACGGCATCCACGCGCTCCACCCGGCTCTCATCCAAACAGCCCAGCGCGTCGCAGATTTCTGACAACCGTGCCAAGGCGAGCTGCACATTGCTCACCATCTGCGAGGAGAGCACATCGCTTCGACTTATGCGCTTTTCCGCGGCTTCTATCTTGGTATTGGTGCTGTGGAGGTCTGCTCTTATCGCTGCTAGTTCCAGCTGCATATTGTCTATCGTGAGTTTTGTTTCTTTTGCCACTGCGTTTCCTTCGTTGACCCTTTTGAGGATTGTCTCTAGAGTAGTCAGTTTTGAGCTTCATCTGCGACTCCGAAATATCTTTCCTGGGCTTTTTCTGGTCTCCGTCCGGTTTCCCCTCTTGTCCCGCCATTGTGCTGAGGCCTCTCCTTGTTTGGAGGCTGCCTAGTCTGCCTCCCTTCTGGGTTGCGGTTAGGGCTGTGGTTGAGTCTGTCTTTTGTGCCGGAATTGCATTGTATGTGCGGTACCTTGTTGGTTGTATGTTTCTGGTTCTTGTATTTGATTTTGCCCCCTGCCAGCGCGTGCTTTGTCTTGTTCGTTTCTGCGCGACCTGGAGTAGTATTTCCCCTGGTTGGAGCGGGACTGGGCGCTGTTTGGTTGTGGAGCTGTGCCCCCGTGTTTTGTTCGTTGGCTTCCTGTATTGACCAGGGGTCGCTCGTTCCTGTTGTGCCCATTTGCCCTCCCTTCGCTGGTTTCCTGGGCACGCTGTGTTTAGGGTAGGTGTTGCCTCTGTGGCGTGTTTGTTGGGTTTCCGTTCACCACCGCCACCGGCGATGTGCACTCACCTGCCTTGCCCCTGTCAGGCTGCCCCCCGCTGTTCCGGTCGTGGTCACCGCTGTGGTAGCGATGTGGTAGCGTTTTCGCCCCGGGCGTTTAGGGTTGCAGGTGGGGTGGCGGTGCTGCCGCTGTAACGTGTTTGCCACTGTGGTATTGCTTCCACTCAGGGCGTGCAGGCGGCTCAATCTCAGAGTTCGTGCCGCGTTTCCGGTGTGGGTACACCGTGTAGCGTTTAGCGTGGGTGCAGTGTTGCTGCTGTACGAGCTTCACCTCGCATCTGTTTCGCACTTCCTGCTCCTTTGTTTGCCCCCTAGTGACTGCTTCCGGGAGTGGCGGTTGAAAATGGCTGGCGTCGTGTGTGTGGAGTGGTTTCACTTTCGTTTGTGCCGCCAGCGCAATATACCTTCGCTGCGTTTCTCCCCCACCGGTAGGTGTTGGTTGGCTTAATTTTGGCCTTAGCCTCTTTCGCTGTTGTGCCGGTGCTGCTCTTTGATTATTGCCACGTTCCTCTGTCATCCTCCCTTCTCCGCGCTAGCTCTGGCGGGGCTTGGTTCCCGATTCGGTCCTCCCTCCTGCTTGGAGCTTGCTGAGGTGTTCTATTATGCCTGCATGCGTGGGCGGCTCTCGGGATGTGCTGCGCTGGGTTTTGCTGCAAGCTCATATCCTCTCCCTTTCGCTGCTTGCGGCTATGTCTCCCGCCGCGGGCATCTGGGCGCCATTTTGCCTGTAATCTCTGTCTCCCACCCGGAGGGTTTAAAGGTCTGTATTTCCTCCCTTGGCTACTTTCCCCTTGGTTTTCCCAGCTCCGCTTGTCGCCTGTGGGTTCCGATGTCTGAATCTGGCTTCTTGTGCTTGTTTATGTTCTGTTTGGCTGGTGAATCTCGCCGTTGTTGGCCTCGGGACTGCGGAGCTGACGGACTCAGACGACCGTCCTCATTGCCGTCCAAGCCGCGCCCCTCGTGGCCTTTTCTTCAAAGATCATTTTAGATAGAAAATCTACAGTGTGCGAGCGCACGGTATTTACGCGCTCCACCCGGCTCTCATCCGAACAGCCCAGCGCGTCCCAGATTTCCCTCATTGCCGTCCAAGCCACGCCCCTCGTGGCCTCTTCTTCAAAGATCATTTTAGATAGAAAATCTACAGTGTGCGAGCGCACGGCATCCACGCGCTCCACCCGGCTCTCATCCGAACAGCCCAGCGCGTCCCAGATTTCCGACAACCGTGCCAAGGCGAGCTGCACACTGCTCACCATCTGCGAGGAGAGCACATCACTTCGACTTATGCGTTTTTCCGCTGCTTCTATCTTGGTATTGGTGCTGTGGAGGTCTGCTCTTATCGCTGCTAGTTCCAGGGTAAGCATGAGCGGGAAATCCGTTACGCTTGCGGATTTTGCGGATTTTTGGGAAATCCGCAATCCGCGAATTTTGCGGATTTCCCGCAAAATCCGCAAAAAAAAAACGCGAGCGTAACGGGTTCAAAAGTTGAACCCCCACTCATGCAACTATTTTACAATGGCGCCAGCAAGCTGCCAGCGCCGTTGTAAAATAGTTACAAAGTTAGCTTGCACGGGAACCACTAGATAAAACGAAGCAGGTGCTGCTTTATTTTATCTAAGTGCTTCCTGTGCAAGCTAACTTTGTAACTATATTACAACGGCGCTGGCAGCTTGCTGGCGCCATTGTAAAATAGTTACAGGCACAGCCTCACACAGGTCACTCAAGGGACCCCTGCGCCCTTCAGGGCGATTGCATAGTAACACACACATGGTCACTCGAACTAGTTGCTCAAATTCAGTGACTCATTCATTAACCCAAAAACAATCCTGAGCGTCTTTGAGGCTGGACAGGTGTGCCTCTTCCCAAATCTACTGTGGAAAATCAGCTGTGATGCTGGGTAGAGGGCGGCCTTTGCATGGTCGCTCGAACTAGTTGATGCTCAAAATCAGTGACTCATTCATTAGCCCAAAAACAATCATGAGCGTCTTCGAGGCGGGACAGGTGTGCCTCTTCCCAAATCTACTGTGGAAAATCAGCTGTGATGCTGGGTAGAGGCCTTTGCATCCTTGACTTTCATGAGCGCAATCCCCGTGCTGTTCCTGTGGCCAGGAGCTTCTTTCTCTTCAAATAATTGTGTTCGCACGGGTTGCTGCAAGTTTGCACGAGTTTTGTACAATTTCTCAATTTGTGAAATTGTACAAAACCCTCGCGAACTTGCAGAAACTCGTGCGAACATTAAAAAAAATCCGCAAATTCGCGAGAATTCGCGGATTTTGCGGATTGCGAGTTCGCAAATCCGCAAAATTCGCGAACGCGAGATTCGCAAAATTTGCTCATGCCTATTCCAGGGGCATATTTTCTATTGTGAGTTTTGTTTCTTTTGCCACTGCGTTTCCTTCGTTGACCCTTTTGAGGATTGTCTCTAGAGTAGTCGCCTCATTTTTGAGCTCCATCTGCAACTCCGAAATATCTTTCCTGGGCTTTTTCTGGTCTCCGGCCGTTTTCCCCTCTTGTCCCGCCATTGCGCTGAGGCCTCTCCTTGTTTGGAGGCTGCCTAGTCTGCCTCCTTTCTGGGTTGCAGTTAGGGCTGTGGTTGAGTCTGTCTTTTGTGCCGGAATTGCGTTGTATGTGCGGTACCTTGTGGGTTGTATGTTTCTGGTTCTTGTTTTTGATTTTGCCCCTGCCAGCGCGTGCTTTGTCTTGTTCGTTTCTGCGCGACCTGGAATAGTATTTCCCCTTGTTGGAGCGGGACTGAGTCCTATTTAGTTGTGGAGCTGTGCCCCCTTGTTTTGTAAGTTGGCTTCCTGTATTGAACAGTGGTCGCTTGTTCCTGTTGTGCCCATTTGCCCTCCCTTCGCTGGTTTCCTGGGCACACTGTGTTTAGGGTAGGTGCTGCCTCTGTGGCGTGTTTGTAGGGGTTTCTGTTCACCACCGCCACCGGCGCTGTGCACTCGTCTGCCATGCCCCTCTCAGGCTGCCCCCCCTGTTCCGGTCGTGGTCACCGCTGTGGTAGCGATGTGGTAGCGCTTTTGCTCCGGGCGTTTAGGGTTGCAGGTAGGGTTGCGGAGCTGCCGCTGTAACGTGTTCGCCGCTGTGGTATCGCTTCCGCTCGGGGCGTGCGGGCGGCTCAATCTCACAGTTCGTGCCGAGTTTCCGGTGTGGGTACAGCGTGTAGCGTTTAGCGTGGGTGCAGTGTTGCTGCTGTACGAGCTTCACCTCGCATCTGTTTCGCACTTCCTGCTCCTTTGTTTGCGCCCTAGTGACTGCTTCCGGGAGCGTCGGTTGAAAATGCCTGGCGTCGTGTGTGTGGAGTGTTTTCACTTTCGTTTGTGCCGCCAGCGCAATCTACCTTGGCTGCGTTTCTCCCCCACCGGTAGGTGTTGGTTGGCTTAATTTTGGCCTTAGCCTCGTTCGCTGTTGTGCCGGTGCTGCTCTTTGATTATTGCCGCGTTCCTTTGTCTTCCTCCCTTCTCCGCGCTAGCTCTGGCGGGGCTTGGTTCCCTATTCGGTCCTCCCTCCTGCTTGGAGCTTGCTGAGGTGTTCTATTATGCCTGCATGCGTGGGCGGCTCTTGGGATGTGCTGCGCTGGGTTTTGCTGCAAGCTCACCTCCTATCCCTTTCGCTGCTTGCGGCTATGTCTCCCGCCACGGGCATCTGGGCGCCATTTTGCCTCTCGTCTCTGTCTCCCACCCGGAGGGTTTAAAGGTCTGTATTTCCTTCCTTGGCTACTTTCCCCTTGGTTTTCCCGGCTCCGCTTGTCGCCTGTGGGTTCCGATGTCTGAATCTGTCTTCTTGTGTTTGTTTATTTTCTGTTTGGCTGGTGAATCTCGCCGTTGTTGGCTTCGGGACTGCGGAGCTGACGGACTCAAACGACCGTTCTCATTGCCATCGAAGCCACGCCCCTCGTGGCCTTTTCTTCAAATATCATTTTAGATTGAAAATCTACAGTGTGCGAGCGCATGGCATCCACGCGCTCCACCCGGCTCTCATCCGAACAGCCCAGCGCGTCCCAAATTTCCCTCATTGCTGTCCAAGCCACACCTCTTCTTCAAAGATCATTTTAGATAGAAAATCTACAGTGTGCGAGCGCATGGCATCCACGCGCTCCACCCGGCTCTCATCCGAACAGCCCAGCGCGTTGCAGATTTCTGACAACCGTGCCAAGGCGAGCTGCACACTGCTCACCATCTGCATGGAGAGCACATCGCTTCGACTTATGCGCTTTTCCGCGGCTTCTATCTTGGTATTGGTGCTGTGGAGGTCTGCTCTTATCGCTGCTAGTTCCAGCTGCATAATGTCTATCGTGAGTTTTGTTTCTTTTGCCACTGCGTTTCCTTCGTTGACCCTTTTGAGGATTGTCTCTAGAGTAGTCATTTTTGAGCTTCATCTGCGACTCCGAAATATCTTTCCTGGGCTTTTTCTGGTCTCCGGACGTTTTCCCCTCTTGTCCCGCCATTGCGCTGAGGCCTCTCCTTGTTTGGAGGCTGCCTAGTCAGCCTCCCTTCTGGGTTGCGGTTAGGGCTGTGGTTGAGTCTGTCTTTTTTGCCGGAATTGCGTTGTATGTGCGGTACCTTGTTGGTTGTATGTTTCTGGTTCTTGTTTTGATTTTGCCCCCTGCCAGCGCGTGCTTTGTCTTGTTCGTTTCTGCGCGACCTGGAGTAGTATTTCCCCTGGTTGGAGCGGGACTGGCCGCTATTTGGTTGTGGAGCTGTGCCCCCGTGTTTTGTTCGTTGGCTTCCTGTATTGACCAGGGCTCGCTCGTTCCTGTTGTGCCCATTTGCCCTCCCTTCGCTGGTTTCCTGGGCACGCTGTGTTTCGGGTAGGTGTTGCCTCTGTGGCGTGTTTGTTGGGTTTCCGTTCACCACCGCCAACGGCGCTGTGCACTCGCCTGCCTTGCCCCTGTCAGGCTCCCCCCGCTGTTCGGGTCGTGGTCACCGCTGTGGTAGCGCTTTCGCTCCGGGCGTCTAGGGTTGCAGGTAGGGTTGCGGTGCTGCCGCTGTAACGTGTTTGCCGCTGTGGTATCGCTTCCGCTCGGGCGTGCAGGCGGCTCAATCTCACAGTTTGTGCCGCGTTTCCGGCGTGGGTACAGCGTGTAGCGTTTAGCGTGGGTGCAGTGTTGCTGCTGTGTGAGCTTCACCTCGCATCTGTTTCGCACTTCCTGCTCCTTTGTTTGCGCCCTAGTGACTGCTTCCGGGAGCGGCAGTTGAAAATGGCTGGCGTTGTGTGTGTGGAGTGGTTTCACTTTCGTTTGTGCTGCCAGCGCAATATACCTTCGCTGTGTTTCTCCCCCACCGGTAGGTGTTGGTTGGTTTAATTTTGGCCTTAGCCTCTTTCGCTGTTGTGCCGGTGCTGCTCTTTGATTATTGCCACGTTCCTCTGTCTTCCTCCCTTCTCCGCGCTAGCTCTGGCGGGGCTTGGTTCCCGATTCGGTCCTCCCTCCTGCTTGGAGCTTGCTGATGTGTTCTATTATGCCTGCATGCGTGGGCGGCTCTTGGGATGTGCTGCGCTGGGTTTTGCTGCGAGCTCACCTCCTCTCCCTTTTGCTGCTTGCGGCTATGTCTCCCGCCGCGGGCATCTAGGCGCCATTTTGCCTCTCGTCTCTGTCTTCCACCCGGAGGGTTTAAAGGTCTGTATTTCCTTCCTTGACTATTTTCCCCTTGGTTTTCCCGGCTCCGCTTGTCACCTGTGAGTTCCGATGTCTGAATCTGGCTTCTTGTGCTTGTTTATTTTCTGTTTGGCTGGTGAATCTCGCCGTTGTTGGCTTCGGGACTGCGGAGCTGACAAACTCAGACGACCGTCCTCATTGCCGTCCAAGCCACGCCCCTCGTGGCCTTTTCTTCAATGATCATTTTAGATGGAAAATCTACAGTGTGCGAGCGCACGGCATCCACGCGCTCCACCCGGCTCTCATCTGAACAGCCCAGCGCGTCCCAAATTTCCCTCATTGCCGTCCAAGCCACGCCCCTTGTGGCCTCTTCTTCAAAGATCATTTTAGATAGAAAATCTACAGTGTGCGAGCGCACGGCATCCACACGCTTCACCCGGCTCTCATCCGAACAGCCCAGCGCGTCCCAGATTTCCGACAACCGTGCCAAGGCGAGTTGCACACTGCTCACCATCTACGAGGAGAGCACAATGCTTCGACTTATGCGCTTTCCGCGGCTTCGATCTTGGTATTGGTGCTGTGGAGGTCTGCTCTTATCGCTGATTGTTCCAGCTGCATATTGTCTATCGTGAGTTTTGTTTCTTTTGCCACTGCATTTCCTTTGTTGACCCTTTTGAACCTTTGTCTTAAGAGTAGTCATTTTTGAGCTTCATCTGCGACTCCAAAATATCTTTCCTGGGCTTTTTCTGGTCTCCGGCCGTTTTCCCCTCTTGTCCCGCCATTGCGCTGAGGCCTCTCCTTGTTTGGAGGCTGCCTAGTCTGCCTCCCTTCTGGGTTGCGGTTAGGGCTGTGGTTGAGTCTGTCTTTTGTGCCGGAATTGCGTTGTATGTGCGGTACCTTGTGGGTTGTATGTTTCTGGTTCTTGTTTTTGATTTTGCCCCTGCCAGCGCGTGCTTTGTCTCCTTTGTTTCGGCGCGACCTGGAGTAGTATTTCCCCTGGTTGGAGCGGGACTGGGCGCTATTTGGTTGTGGAGATGTGCCCCCGTGTTTTGTTCGTTGGCTTCCTGTATTGACCAGGGGTCGCTCGTTCCTGTTGTGCCCATTTGTCCTCCCTTCGCTGGTTTCCTGGGCACGCTGTGTTTAGGGTAGGTGTTGCCTCTGTGGCGTGTTTGTTGGGTTTCCGTTCACCACCACCACCGGCGCTGTACACTCGCCTGCCTTGCCCCTGTAGGCTGTCCCCCACTGTTCCGGTCGTGGTCACCGCTGTGGTTGCGATGTGGTAGCGCTTTCGCTCAGGAAGTTTAGGGTTGCAGGTAGGGTTGCGGAGCTGCCGCTGTAACGTGTTCACCGCTGTGGTATCGCTTCGGCTCGGAGCGTGCGGGCGGCTCAATCTCACAGTTCGTGCCACGTTTCCGGCGTGGGTACAGCGTGTAGCGTTTAGTGTGGGTGCAGTGTTGCTGCTGTGCGAGCTTCACCTCGCATCTGTTTCGCACTTCCTGCTCCTTTGTTTGCGCCCTAGTGACTGCTTCCGGGAGCGGCGGTTGCAAATGGCGGCGTCCTGTGTTTGGAGTGGTTTCACTTTCGTTTGTGCCGCCAGCGCAATCTACCTTGGCTGCGTTTCTCCCCCACCGGTAGGTGTTGGTTGGCTTAATTTTGGCCTTAGCCTCTTTCGCTGTTGTGCCGGTGCTGCTCTTTGATTATTGCCGCGTTCCTCTGTCTTCCTCCCTTCTCCGCGCTAGCTCTGGCGGGGCTTGGTTCCCGATTCGGTCCTCCCTCCTGCTTGGAGCTTGCTGAGGTGTTCTATTATGCCTGCATGCGTGGGCGGCTCTTGGGATGTGCTGCGCTGGGGTTTGCTGCGAGCTCACCTCCTCTCCCTTTCGCTGCTTGCGGCTATGTCTCCCGCCGCGGGCATCTGGGCGCCATTTTGCCTCTCGTCTCTGTCTCCCACCCGGAGGGTTTAAAGGTCTGTATTTCCTTCCTTGGCTACTTTCCCCTTGGTTTTCCCGGCTCCGCTTGTCGCCTGTGGGTTCCGATGTCTGAATCTGTCTTCTTGTGCTTGTTTATGTTCTGTTTGGCTGGTGAATCTCGCCGTTGTTGGCCTCAGGACTGCGGAGCTGACGGACTCAGACGACCGTCCTCATTGCCGTCCAAGCCACGCCCCTCGTGGCCTCTTCTACAAAGATCATTTTAGATAGAAAATCTACAGTGTGCGAGAGCACGGCATCCACGCGCTCCACCCAGCTCTCATTCGTACAGCCCAGCGCGTACCAGATTTCTGACAACCGTGCCAAGGCGAGCTGCACACTGCTCACCACCTGCAAGGAGAGCACATTGCTTCGACGGTCAGCCATGTCCGGTAGACTCACTTCCACCGTCAGCTGGGCGCCTTTGGTCAGAGACCGCAAGTGAAAAATTCAAGTCAAACAACAAACTCTGTTCCGATCCCTGATATGACAATCATTGACCAATCAAAAGCTACGCTGCAAAACCATCAAATCGCAGGGTAGCTTTCTGTGGAAGAATCCCGAGAGTGGGTGGGTATTTTGCACAGCGGCTCGCA
Source organism: Lissotriton vulgaris (assembly GCF_964263255.1). Taxonomy (NCBI): domain Eukaryota; kingdom Metazoa; phylum Chordata; class Amphibia; order Caudata; family Salamandridae; genus Lissotriton; species Lissotriton vulgaris. The sequence continues at coordinate 175,832 of NW_028254785.1, forward strand.
AACAAGTCATTCCAGCTCTTACTGCTACGCCCCCGGTGTGCGTGGTGGGAGCAGAGCCGCCCGTGCGTGAGAGGGTGCCCCGAGCCCGAAGATGGAGGAACAGGGCGGAGGGCCCTCTGGGAGCGGCAGAGGCCCCGTGCCAGCAGTTCGGTCTCAGAGCAGCACGGTTACCGGCGAAAAGGCAGAGAAAGATGAGCGGTAATGTAGACCATTAGCAGGCATATTCCAATCGATGAAGGGGGTGGAGACAGGCTGACCCGCGACATCACTGTCCTTCAAATGGGGCCCTTCCTCTCTGGGGGCCTCTCCGCCTGGCGCCCGGTAAGGCCATTGCATTTTAATGCATCATACCATTGAAATGAAAGCATTACTCAGCCGCATCACTCCATGACTGCACCTTTCCAAATCAATAGATTTACATTTCAAATATGAAGTGTTTCACAATTCAGATGCAAGGAAGGGCCCCCAGAGAGGTCTTTTAAGCGGGACCCTGGCAGCGGGTCACACATTACTGTTACCACGGGCGGGAGACACCCACCGGGCTTTACTTCAAGTTAGCTCAATTATTGTATCGATAGACCGATGATTAGATCCTCCAACAAGGTTCAATCCATCATGGGTGCTCCTTCTCTCTTTTTATTTCTCAGTCTGTCCGTCATTCTCAGTAGTTTCTTTGGTTCTCTCTCTGCAGCGCTCTCTTCTTGGCTCTTAGTCTGCCTCCCCCTGTCTCTTTCTCCCTGCCTGGCTCGGTCTTTGTTTTGCTTTCTCCCTTTGTCTGCCTACCGTTCTCTCTCTCTCTCTCTCTCTGTCTCTCTCTCTCTCTCTTCTTGTCTCTCCACATGTCTTTCTCTGGCACTTCCTGTCTGTCTTCTCTCTCACTTTTCGTGGCACTTCTTGCTTTGTATCAAATAACATTTGACATGGACTTCTAGAGAATGTTTTTCTCTGGCTTAAGTTATTTCCTTAGTGATTCTTAGTGGCCAGTGGTCAAGCTCAGGTATTAATACCAGCCGCAGTGCGTCCATTGGGGCATAGCCCCACCAGCCACCATGGACCCGCATTGCGGCCGTCGGCTGTATCTTTAAATAAAATACATTGCGCAGGGGGGGTGGCCTGCTGCAGCTTGAGTGACAGTCCACACACTCAGGCTGCAGCAGACCGTAGTGCGCAGTCCCGCTGGGGAACTTACAGTGGCATGCTTGAGAAAGTTGGCAACTTTCTCAAGCATGCGCACTGTACGTTCCCCAGTGGGACCCAGGGGTGCTTCACCGTGCTGTTCGCCTGCCACAGCCCGGGTTTCCTAAGGGCGACAGGGCGAGCAGCAAATGTGCCACCTTAGCCAATCCTGGTGCTGCATGCAGCGCCAGGATTGGCTGGTCCACCAGCGCAGCATCTCATTGGATGCCAAGCGTGGGGGTGGCCCGAGACCACGATAATACAGGAAAAGCAATCTCATTTACCTGCGGCTTATCTCTCTGCCATCCCCGGACCCGACGCGTGCTGCTTCTCCGCACTGCTGGCCTCTCCGTTTCTTCAGAAACTCTGAGCACAGGTTCATTTGAGTCAGCAGCTATTTTTAAAAACATGAAAACAAGTGCTGCTCGGACTTACAGGTCCCAAAGGTGAGACCTATTGTCTATGCCAATACTTGTTTTAGTTTGTTCTATGGAGGAGAAGCGGAGGGGAGTGTTTGAAAAATATTAGTTTAAAAAAATTAAATTTAAAATGTATATTTGAAATGTGAAATGTTGTTTTAGGAGTGGGATGTTGGGTTATTAGGGGATAAGTTGAAATATTAAAAAAAATATTCGTTTAAAATTTAAATTTAAAAATTAAATTCGAAATTTGAAATGTTGTTTTAATGTAAAAATTAAATTCGACATTATACATTTTGTTTTAGGATTTGGATGTTGACTTATTAGGGGATAAGGGTGGGCAGTATTTTTAAAATAGAAAGAAATCTTAAATACATTTGTTAATTCAAATTTAAAATGAAAAAGGAAGTAGGTGTGGATTGTTGTTTTATTATGGGATAAGGGTTTTGTACTAGTTTTTTACGTTTAAAAAAAGAAAAAACTGAAACAAAAAATAATTATTTTTGAGAGTTGGATGTAGTGTTTTTGGACAATGTGGATGAGAAGTGTTTAAAAAAAATATAAAATGCATTATAGAAATTCTAACTAAAAAAGTATGTACATTTTTATTTTATTATTAAATTTTTTGTAGTTAATATTGCTAAATTAAATTTTTTTATAATTGTATTATGGATTGTTTTAATTAAATTAAATGTTATAGACAAAATTTGTTGATAAAGATGTATTTATATTTATATTAAAGATCAGGATTTTTCTGAGTAGTTTAAGTTATAAAAAAGTTTTAACTATTTATTAAAAACTTTATAAAATACTTAATGAATACTTTATATTTAGTCTATTTTTGGAATTTTAATATTATGTAAAAGTTTTAATTTTAAAATAATTTAGATAATATAAAGTTTAAAGTCAAACATGTTCCTTGAATTATTAATAATTGTAGTGGGAATATTGAATTAAATATCTTTAGTGTCGAACCAAGATGGCCGCGTAAGCTCGGAGCTCCGCGGACCTTCCGATCCTCCGCAACTATCCTGCCTGAAATCCTGATCCACGAGGGTGGATTTTTTTTGCTGATGGTCCACTGAGGCGAGAACCGTTTTCAGATCACGAATCGGTGTCTCCTACGCTGAGCTACGTCGAGTGGGACTCCGTGCCAGTGCAGTGCCATTGTCTCTCCGGACTCCGTCACTACGCACGACCGACCTGCGGAGTGCCTGCCTGTCGTCTTCACCGCTGGGGTGTTATTGCTCGCAGTGCGTTTCTGAGACGGCCTCCTACTGTCTGGCCCAGACACGATCTCCGGCTCACTGGGCTCGAGCTTGCCTGGCATAGCCCTTTGTTCTCATCGGACCTAACATGGCGGGCAGAGGGGACCCCGACAAGACATCGGGCAAAGGCGTCCGCGGCAAAACACAGCAGCAGCAGAACAGGATTGAGCGCGATACCCAGCCAAAGACGCCACCTGTTACAGGACCCTCTGCCAAGAACCTCCCGCCCTCGGGCTCGCCGGACGGCTCGGAGCCTACCCTGAGCGACATCATGGGGGCCATCACTAGTTTCCGGGCGGACATGCAGCAACAGCATGAAGTCCTTACACATAAAGTGGACACTATGGCCGTCGACCTGACTCTTATTAGAGCCGATTTGGGCAAAACTAACGATTGAGTCAAGAATCTGGACATTAAGACATCCAGCCTGACGGTCGACGTCTCGGACCTACAAACAGAGGTCCGGAACCTGCAGAGGACCGCGGAACAATTCTCAAGGCGGCTGGAGGACTTTGAGAGCCGTGCCAGGCAGCAGAACGTCCGCATTGTCGGGGTACCGGAGGGTTCAGAAGAGGCGGCGACGGACCTCCTCGTAGAAGACCTGATCAAGACCCATCTGGCACCGCCTGGCCTTAGCAACTTTTTCTCGGTGGAGCGAGCTCACCGAGTGCCGGTTGGCGCGCCTAGACCCATCGTGGCCCGGTTGCTCAATTTCCGAGACAGAGACGCGGTCCTGCAGGCTTCCAGACGGCATGGACCGCTTAAATTTCAGAACGCCGACGTCCATTTCTATCCGGACTTTACCAGGACGGTACAGCGACAGCGCCAGAGCTACGCCGGGGTGAAGCGAAGACTGCGGGACTTGGGGTTCAAATATTCCATGATGTTCCCTGCCAAGCTCCGGATCGAATACGAGGGCCATGCCCTCTTCTTTGACTTTGCTGAAAATGTAAGTGACTGGCTGGACACTTTATCGACGCGCCGAGATGCTCAGGATGAACATGAAGGAGGTGCTGCTGGTGGCCCGGACCTATGAGACTTGGCTCTATAGTGGGTGATTCATCGTTTGTTATTTCTGCCTCAAATGACTATCGGATGTTGCCTTATTTTACCCTGTTGACTTTCCTGTCTGTACATGGAGGGTGGCGGGGGGTGTTCGCGGAGATTCCTTACTCCTCTGGGTATCTTCTTGTAGAGTAGTTATGGGGCGACAGGCACACTGCTGGTTGGGGGGGCTTTTCAGTCATATGCAGGGGTGCAGGGTGGGGGGTGCAACTATGCAAGTTTATTTGTTCGTTTGTTCTTTCTCTTCCCCTTTCTCGAGGCAATGGATTGTGTTTTTTACTGTATACTTGATGATCGGGTTGGTTGGGGTTGGGTGGGGCGGGTTGTTGGACGATGGGGGGTAGGAATTTAAAAGTGCTTAGCTGGAATGTTAATGGGTTGGGTGACCGAGTTAAGAGAGGGGTGGTAATCCAATTGATAAAGAGACATATGCCCGATGTTGTGCTTCTGCAAGAGACGCATTTGGTAGGGAACTCCTGCAAGGCCCTAAACCGTAAAGGCTACAAAATGGTTGCCTACTCTGGGTTCTCCTTGGGGACCCGGGGGGCGGGCATCCTTGTGCGTGCGTCCCTTCCCCTTGAAATAGACGTCACAGTGCTTGATGATAGGGGACGCTACGCCGCTGTGGCGGGAAGATGGGAGGGGCGTTCCCTAGCGCTGCTTTCGGTTTATGTTCCCCCAGGCCTCCAATCCAGCACCTTTCAAGACCTTGGTGGCGCCATCTTGTCCCTGCCTACGGGCTTATTGATCCTGGGGGGTGATCTCAACTCAGTCTGCTCTGGCACCCTTGATCGCCAACCGCCGAGGTTCCCAAATGTGGCTGCCGGCCTTCCTCGACTCCATGGGTTTGGTGGATAGCTGGCGACTGCTGCATCCCGCGCTCCGCCACTTTTCCTTCCTCTCCAGTGCCCATGGGAGTCTGTCCCGTATAGATTATGTCCTTACCCTGGCGGCACATTCGCCTGCCGTGTCTGAGGCCCGTTTTCAGGCACGGGGCGTTTCTGATCACTCTGCGTTGTGGGTCTCGTTCGACTTTGGCATCGTCCTGTCCAGCCGTCCGGTGGCGGTGAACCCTTGGTATTTCCGCAACCACAAGACGCGCGCACTCCTAGCCAGGGCCATCGACTTGTATTTCTCCGAAAATGCTGGCTCGGTTGGCTCGGCGGTCACCCTGTGGGAGGCATTCAAGACTGTGTTGCGGGGTGAGGCCCTAGCTCTCATCGCGGAGGCTAAGCGAGCTCGTGATGCCGACCTTGCGCATATTGAAGAAGAAGTCCTGGATCTCGAGTCCCGTTTGGGGCCTGAGCCAGACCCTTCTCTTTTACACGACCTCTCCCTGAAACAGTCGGAGTACCATGATCTCGCTACGAATGCCGCCCTAGTTTTGGCCAAGGAACAGCAGGGCCGCATTTATGACGTTGGGGATAAGGCCGGTAAGTTGCTGGCCTGGTTGGACAGGCGCGAGATGGCAAGCCGGGTGGTTCCGGAGATCCTGGGCGAGGACGGAGTGGCGGTCACGGACCCAAGCGCTATTGCCGAGTCTTTTGCAGACTACTTCCGGGGTGTCTATACTTCTGCTTCAGACCGTTCCGAGGCTGATTCAGCCGAGTTTCTCTCGACGATTGACCTCCCCTGTCTTTCTGATGAGGAACGTGCTGATATGGATCGAGATATAACCGCGGACGAGATTGCCTAGGCGATCCGCGCCCTGCGGTCGGGTAAAGCTATTTATTTATTTTATTGAACTTGTATTGCGCGCAGCTACCCGCAGTGGGTTTCCCGGCCCCAATGGCATACCGGTCGAGTTATACAAGATCAGGCCGGACGTGGTCTCTCCTCACCTGAGAGCTATGTTCCTGCGGGCCCGAGAGGAGGGTGTCCTCCCTTTGGATCAACGACTGGCCACCATAGTGGTCATTCACAAGGAAGGCAAGCCGAGGGACGTTTGTAGATCCTACCTTCCTATCTCTCTCCTCAACGCGGAACCCAAGATCCTAGCTAAACTGCTTGCAAATCGGCTGGTCGGAGTCATCAGCGACTTGGTACACCCGGACCAATCAGGTTTTATTCCCCGCCGCAACACTGCCCTCAACCTGCGACGGCTGCATGGTGTTATGGCCAGAGCTCACGCCCTGGAGGAACCCGCGGTACTTGCTTCCCTTGATGCCACGATGGCCTTTGACTCCCTGGAGTGGAGCTACCTTTGGGCGGTGTTAGCAAAGCTTGGGTTTGGACCGGGCTTCCTGGGCTGGGTGCAACTTCTTTATGCGTGCCCACTGGCTGCTGTCACAGTTAACGGTCGCATGTCGGCTTCCTTTGCGCTTCATCGTGGCACTAGACAGGGCTGCCCCCTGTCACCACTCCTGTTTGCGCTGGCCCTGGAGCCACTTGCGGCCATGTTACGCTCGCACCCCGACCTGCATGGAATCACCTGGGCCCCGGGTTTTGAAGACAGGGTCTCGCTGTATGCGGACGACATCCTCCTTTACCTTACCTCTCCCTGTAAGTCGCTTATTGTGGCGTGCGACGTACTCCGGCTGTTTGGGCGCTACTCGGGCCTGATCATCAACTGGGCCAAGTCCTCCCTTTACATTCTCAAAGGAGACACGCCGCGCCTCCCTAGGGGCTGCAATATACAACTGGCCGGGCAAGGTTTCAAGTACCTGGGAATCTACATATCGGGTAGTCCTAAGGCGCGATATGACTACAACCTACTCCCTCCTCTCCAACGACTGCGGAGGGATGTGGATAGTTGGCGCAAGCTTCCGCTTTCTCTCCTGGGCCGGGCGGCATTGTTCAAAATGATGTCCCTGCCCAGGTTTCTATATGCCTTGCAAAATACCCAGGACCTTGTTCCGGCTCGCTACTTTAGAGAGGTTGAGAGCCTGCAACGTGCCCTGCTCTGGGAGGGTCGGCCTCGCGTCGCCATCCAGAAGCTTACATTGCCGTGGTACGACGGGGGCATCGCTCTACCAGACGTGCGGCGGTACTACTGGTCCTCTCAGCTCACTGCCATCAACCATGGCCTTTATGGCCCCGCGGACAGTTCGGGCTACGCTATGGACAGGTGGCTTTTGCATGGAGGCAACTACTACCGCGCCCTGTATTCCAGGTCCTTTGATCGGCACCTTACGGGCCCGACCAAGGCAGCGGTTCACACGTGGCGGACGATTACCAAGATACAGGGCTGGCAGGGCAGACTGACGAGATTCACCCCTCTGTATGATTCCGATATCCTAGGCAAGCTCTGGCACACCAAGGGTTTTGATAAATGGGACCTTATAGGTATCTCCAGGGTGGAAGACATGGTAGCTAAAGGAGAGGTCAAGACTTTTCCCCAACTACAGGCTGAATACCACTTGGGCGGATCGGAGTTTTTCCGTTACGCCCAACTGAAGCACGCGCTAAATGCCGCTAGGCCAGAGGAGGGCGAAATCCCTGAAAGCTCCCCCTTGGAGGACAGGATTCTGGACGGCCATATGCCTGATAGTCCCATTTCTTTGTCCTACAAGAAGCTGATCAATGTTAGAGTTGACCTCCTCCAGCGCCTGCGAGAACAATGGGTAGCCGACGGCCTGGAACTGGACGACGAGGACTGGCAGAGTGCTGTGTCTTCCCCTAAGGAGGTCGCCATTTCCTCGCGTCTGCGACTAGTGCAGTTCAAGATCCTCCACCGGGTGTATGTTACCGGCCCCCGGCTTGTGCACATGGGCTTCTCGCCTGATGGCTTTTGTCGTCGTGGCTGTGGAGCCCTTGCTACCTTCATGCATATCTTGTGGGAGTGCCCTATCATTGCCCCCTACTGGGAGAGAGTACACCGAGTAATGAGGGAAGTGACTGGAGTTGAGTTGGCAGCAGAGGCGCGGAGGTGCCTCCTCAACATTTGGGAGCCGAATGACTACAACACGGCGCAGACTCGTTGGGCTACACTAGGCAACATGATTGCTAAGCGAGATATAGCGCAGAAATGGGGTTCTAACACGGCCCCCCTGGTGGTGCAATGGAAGGCCAATATGGATTGGTGTATGCTACGAGAGAAGACGGTGTACGCTGCCAGGGGGAGGCCTCAGACATGGAACAAGGTGTGGGGGGCGTGGAATGCTTATAGGGGTGACCTGTGCTTACCACCGGAGCCTATTCCCCGCGAGGAACACCTGTCACCGTAACCGATGACACCAGCTATTCTACACTTACTGTGATTCTCCTGCTTTCCCCCCCCCCCCCTTCCTACATCCTACTTTCCGATCTTTTTCTAGATTCTTACCTGACCTCCGATGCCTCCAACTGACTCATACGCATTTCTTTTTCCTCCATTGCCTTTCTCATGCGCCCTTTGGCGCTTCTTTCTTGATTTTTGTTATTATATAAAATAAAAAACAACCTGCAATGTTCTGATGTGATTCGTTTTGCACTTTACTCCTCCTGATACCATGCTGCCTTGCCTCCGGGATGTTAGGCTGAATAGCTGTGTGCTTTGATACAATAAAGGTTTTAAAAATTAAAAAAAATATATATATATCTTTAGTGTCCTTTGCCTTCCCTCATGTAATAGAAAGTGGAGTGTGAATAGTTAATTATATCAGTTTATTGGCCATGACCTTTCCTGATTTAATAATAGCAGGAGTGGGAATAGTAACTTGCATATCTTTAGACCCCCAGCACCCTCCCTGACTTAATACTGACTAGAGTGTGAATGGTAAATTATATATCTTTAGTATCCAGCACCTTCCCTGACTTAATACTGAGTGGAGTGGGAAAAGTAAATTATATATATTTAGTGTCCAGCACCTTCCCTGACTTAATATTGACTGGAGTGGGAATAGGGAATTATATATCTTTAGTGTCCAGCACCTTCCCTGACTTAATACTGACTGGAGTGTTAATAATAATGTATATATATTTAGTGTCCCACACCCTCCCTGACTTAATACTCACTGGAGTGGGAATAGTAAATTATATATCTTTAGTGTCCAGCATCTTCCCTGACATAGGACACTATTACAGGCGGACCGTAACAGTATGTGGGGCCCCTCGCACCAGGGGTGCGGCGGTCCAGCTGTGCACATTATGATGCACCCGCCACACTGGCGGGCTCATCCTACATTGTTTACATTGCAGCGGCGGTGCTGCAAGCAGCACCCCCGCAATGTAAAATCAGCATGTTGTGCATTTGCATGCCGAACGTGACAGGCACCGTGCGGTGCCTGCCACCTTGTGCATGCAAATGTCGGGGTACCATGGGTACCCCCCAAGTGCAATGGACCCCCAAAGAAAAGACTGCATGCCTATCAATGGGGGCAAAAAAATAAATTATATAACTTTAGTGTCCAGCACTTTCTCTGACTTAATACTGACTGGAGTGGGAATAATAATTTATATATCTTTAGTGTCCAGGCACCTTCGCTGACTCCCCTCACACAGTCACATATGTTTGCACAGACACACTTACAATTTCACTCAGACACTCATACACCGACTCACACACCTGTACAGTGACTCCCACATTCAGTCACAGGCACTCTCAGAGATTTATGGACTTAGTCAGTCACTCAAACACTCAGAAACTCCCACTCACAAACTCAGTCAGATATACACACACCCACTCACCCACCAAGTCAAGGCTCATGCATCCACTCACAGAACCTCCCAGACACTTGTCCTCCCAGTCATAGACCCACTCAGACATTTATGCATGCACCCATTTACTCACCCACTCAGAGAAGTATGCTCTCTTGCACAGACCCATTGAGATACTCATACAACCACTTACAGATCCACTCAGACACTCATACAGCCACTCAGAGGCCCACTCAGACACTCACACACCTATACAGTCACTCACACAGTCACTCATAAACCTTATGTACCAAATCAGTTATACACTCAGAGACTCATGTACCCACTCACAGTCACACTCAGAGACCCATGCACCTACTGACAGAACCACTCAGACACTCATGCTGCCAGTCATAGACCCGCTGAGAGACTCATGAACTAACTCGCAGATCCACTCAGACACTCATGCACTCATTCACTCACCTACTTGGACACTCACTTAGTCACTCATGTATCCACTCCAAGATCAAGTCAGACAGTCAAATACTTACTTACAAATGCACAAGGACACTCATGCACCTCCTCATAGATTGAATGAGAGACTTGCGCAGCCAATAACAGACCCACTTGGGCACTCATGCAACCACTCATATATGCACTGAGGCAGTCACGCCTTTTCAGTATTGATAGACTGACGCAACATCTCACAGATCTTCTCAAATACTTATACAGTGAATGAGAGACTTAGTCACACAGTGATGCATGTAGTCTTAGATTACACTGAAAAAGTTAAACACTGATTTATAAAGTTATTAAGGGAGTTGTACATGCTAGTATACAGTCATTTAGATAGTAATGCGTTTAGTGTGTTGGTTATAATCCATTTTGCGGTTATAATTTTTGAATGAGGTGATGGCTATTGAATGTCTGCATTTGTTTTGTCATTTCGTGACGTATTTGCGGTGACCGCAGCTACCAATATCATTGCGACGCCTGGCACCACTGAGAAAGCAGAAAATAGTCTTTGATGACGAGTTTTCTGGATACTACAAAAATATGAGCTTGAAAAGTACACTAATAAAGCTCTACTGTTAAATTTACTGTATGTCAATGCGGAAGCCTTTCTGAAGCACAAACTGTAACTAGTCTAAGGATTGTCCTGGAGCTAATGCACAATGTGTCTATAAACATCACAGATTCTCTACAGTAAATCCGACAATGTTGTGCCGACTCAAAAAAGTCTTACAAATAAAACCAGTTAATAATGTACTTTCTGATAAACACATACCAAATCAAAAAGCTGGGGAGAGAGGACAGCCTCGTCTGGTTCCCTGGTGAAGTCGGAACGGGTTGGATAGGGTACCGTTTATAGCTATCCTGGCAGATGGGGCTGAGTATATGGCCATCACCATCTTGGCAAAGGAGTCGCCAAGGTTGAAGGTGTGCATGCATTGCTGGAGGAAGGACCACGAGACCTTGTCAAAGGCCTTTTCCGCGTCCAAGGTTATCGCTACCATTGGGGAGGTAGAGGCCTTTGCTTTCTCCAGAAGGTGGCACAGCAGTCTTGTATTGTCGTTTGACATCCGGTGTTTTAGGAAGCCAACCTGTGCGGGGCTAATTAGTTTATGGAGGACGGAATTTAGTCTGGTTGCCAATATTTTTGCGTATATTTTGCAATCAAGGTTTATCAAAGAGATGGGGCGGTAGTTTTTAGTGAGGAGGGGGTCTTTCCCTTCTTTGGGTATTACTATGATCCTCGCGTCACATCCGCCTTAACATACAAAGGGAAACCTCTATACTACTCTTCTTGGATAGAAAGAGGTATACTGTTCCCCCACCAACTCGCCGAAAAGACACTACCACCCACCTTCAGTGAACTGCAGAACAGATTCCACCTACATCACATAGAATTCTATAACTTTCTACATATTAAAGTAGCGCTAGCGAAAGCGGACCTGAAGGACGTCACCCCCTCCCTCCCTGGATTCCTCACTTCACTAAACAAACTTGGCCATCAAGTCTCTAGAATATATAAACTTATTCACCCACAATCGTCCTCCCTAACCAAACCACTCCAGCTCTATTGGGACTCTTTCTCAACCACACCTACCTCAGAGGTAGAATGGGCCAGAACCTGGGAGTCCACCACTCGCCACAAAATAAGCCCTACACTCTCACAAACTAAATTCTGGCTACTCCACAAGGCCTTCTGGACACCTAGGAGGCTCTTTCTGCACAAAATTAGGGATGATGACACATGCTGGAACTGCAATGGTGAGGGAGGGGACCTTGAACACCTAATTTTCAGGTGCCCATGCGTCACCTCCTATTGGGACAGAATCTTTGATCTCATTTCCAAAGCCCTACATATCACCCTCCCAAGGGAATTCTCAACGCTCGTCTTCGGATTCGCCATAGCCGCCACACTCAATGATAATGATAAAGCCCTACTCGACCTATGGCTGACGGCTGCGGTTAAAATCATACTCAATAATTGGAAAAACACAAACAAGGCTTCTTTCCCCCATTGGCTTAACTGGGTTAAGAGGAGCCGACAATATAGCCCTCGCCTCTACCCCGTGGCGTCCGACACTCAGAAAACTCTGGTCCTCGCTAGATGATTACTTTGATCTACACAAGCCTCCTTGATACATGATGGCCTCGCGACCATCCCGTACATTCACCTTCCTACTTAACATGCTGTAGTGGTAATGATATCACTCTATGACTCTATGACTATGACTTTGTATGCCTACCGTCATGTAAAAATAAGTGCAACTCTCCTATGTACGACTGTATGTATAATTTAATGTATAGCATATGAATTACTTAATTTACTGTAAAAAAAAGGATGACACGACTCATGTGTATTTTCCAAATGCCAACTTTTATTATTGTTTTGTTTACCCTATATGTGTATTTGTTGTCAAATTCTTTATTCTGTTAATAACTTCTGTTCAGCTGTATATCTCTTAAGCTCCTAATAAAAACTTTTGAACACAAAAAAAATAATAATAATTGGGTGGAATATAATATACAATATACAATTATAGAATGAAAATACAAAAATCTTAGTGCCACGCTTGAAGAAATTAGGAAATTCAGTTTGAAAAAAAGCTTAGAAATTCACTGAAAATACCAAAGGTTACAGGAATGTTATACTTGGGGATCAGCAAGAAATTAAGAAATTGAATTTGAAAAAAGGCTTAGAAATTCACTGAAAAAAAGGTTACTAGGCCTTACCTTGACTCTCTCTTCCTTACCTTCAACTCTCTCACCTTACCTTCTCCTCTATCTGCCTTACCTTGACTCTCTCCGCCGTACCTTCAACTCTCTCTGTCTTACCTTCCACTCTCTCTATCTTACCTTCCACTCTCTCTATCTTACCTTCCACTCTCTCTGCCTTACCTTTGAAACTCTCTGCTTCACCTTTACTCTCTTCGCCTCACCCTCTGATGTCATCCTCCCCCTCACCGTGATGCCTCCTGTTGGGTAATGATTTTGTGTATGTGAAGTAAGCTTGAACTGCTGCCCATGTGCGAGTCAATCAATCAATTTGTATTTGTATAGCGTAGCTAATCACCCACAGGGATATCCAGGTGCTAGGCTCCAGGTGGGATCAGTCAAAAGCCAGATCTTGAGATGTTTTATGAATTCCAGGAGAGAGGATGGTGTTCGGAGGTGGAGGGGAAGGTCATTCAAGTACTTGGCAGCCTGGTAGGAGATAAAATGTCCTCTGCTGTGGGTTTTGCAGATGCGGGGAAAGTGTGCGAGTGTGACAGAGGTGGAGCGCGGGTGTCTGCTGGAATGGTGGAATTTCAGGCTGTGGTTGATGCATGCTGGCACTTGGTCATGGAAGGTTTCATAGGCATTTATCAGAATCTTGAATTGGAAATTTGACCGAATGGCAGCCAATGGGGGAGTTGATGTGGGTCTATTTTGGGAGGCTGAGGAGGACTCTGCAGCTGAATTCTGTATCATCTGGAGTCTCTTCAGGAGTTGGGTGATGAGTCTTACGTACAGCTTTTTGCCAAAGTCCAGCCTCTAGGGCTTGAGGGATGGCTTTCTTGGTGTTGATGGGGAGCCAGCTGAAGATCTTTCTGAGCACGCGAAGGTTTGAGGAAGCAGGTATAGGAGGCTGTATTGATCTGGCATTTCATGGTGAGTTTCCTGTCCAGGATGAATCTGAGATTGCGGGGATTGTCTTTAGGTGTGGGTCTGAGTTCAAAGGGCCACCTGGTGACGTTCCACTGGGAGGTGTTGTTCCCAAAAATCATGCAGCTGTGGAAGGCTGTCCTGGTGGTGGATGGGTCTTCTGGGAGAGAGAGAATTAGCTGGGTGTCGTCTGCATAGGATATAATGTTGAGGTCATGGATTCTGACAATGTTGGCCAAGCTCATCATGTAGGTGTTGAATATAGGGTGGGGTGGGGCTAAGGGATAAACCTTGAGGGACTCTGCAGATGAGGTTCTTGGGTTCTAAGATGAAAGGTGGTATGGGTTTGTCCTGCAAAGAAGGATGTGAGCCATTTGAGAGTGTCTTCCTGGATCCTGATGTAGTGAAGTCTCTTGATGAGGGTGTGGTGGGATACAGTGTTGAACGCTGCTCGGAGGTAGAGGAGGATCAGATACTCTGTTTCCCCTCAGTCGAGGAGGGTCCTGATGTCAATGTCATTGGTGGCAGCGATCAAGGCAGTCTCCATTCTGTGGTTGGTGTGGGGCCCAGATTGGGAGGTGTCTAGCAGGTTGCTCCTCTACAGGTTGTCGGTGAGTTTGTGGATGATGGCCTTCTCACAGACTTTGGCGGGGAAGGAAGCAAAGAGAAAGGAGCTGTAGTACTTGAGAACGCTGGGGTCGGCGGACGGTTTCTTGAAGATGGGGTCTGACCTCTGTGTGTTTGTATTCACTGGGGAAAATGGCTGTGGTGATGGAAGTGTTGATAATGGAGGTGAGTTTGCTGCTTATTTCCTCACTTCCAACATTGAAGAAGTGGTGGAGGCATGGGTCCATGGGTGCTTTAGAGTGGATGGTGTTCATGATCGCTTTGGTGCTCCTTGTGGTAAGCTGTTTCTATGCGATGAGCGGGTGGTTGTGGGTGGCATCTGTTGGTCTGAAGAAGTTTTTAGTGGTTGGTGGGTTGGGGTTCGAGGTTTCTGTCGATAGTGAAAATATTATAGTGCAAGTAGCCCTCCAGGAAATTGCAGAGTTTCCGGGAAGGGGACATAGTGTTCTCCTTTGCTGACGGGCATAACTCTCTAACAATGCTGATAAGTTATTTGCTGCTGTTGGAGCTGGCTTCATTGCTGTCTGCCAGGGTGACTCTTTTCATGTTTGGGTGTGTAATCAGACCTTGCACTCGTGCTGCTCTTCACTTCTTTGTAAAATGTGAACTTGCACTGCTCCTACCATGCTGAGTCTTTGTTGTATTAGGGAATCTTTGCAAAACTTTTTTCACTCCAGAAAAGTCAAGACGTTTGACATTGCGGTGGGTTTTTGTTACAGCTTTACAAGTTAGCAAGAGCATCATAGCAGGGAGAAAATACAGCAAACCACTACTAACATATGTCTCCTGATTGTATGCAGATTTGTATATTTCTTCTCAATTCAATTCAATTCAATTTATTGATTTATGATTTGGAACTCAATTGAGGTACACATAAAAATACACAACACATAAAAAAAGAAACAGCAATTGCAAATACAAGAAATCCATAAGATACTCTATTGACCCGAAACTAAATAAAAGTCATATCCATTAGTACAGTTCTAAAAAACATTTTAAAAAGTTAAAAATTCTGTAGCAAAACATTTCATTTGGAGGGTTATGAATAGCATCTACTAGAGAGTTGGCAGACAAAATACTTAATTTTAAACAGATTGTTCTCACTCACTTTCGGCGGTCAGCCATTAAGGCTGGGCATACGAAAAGAAAGTGGGCAGTATCCTGGATCGAATTAGTACACAAGTTACATTTGTCGGAAGAACCATACCATCTAGCTAATAATTTATTTAAAGGAAGGAGATCCTGCCTCAGGAGGAACCAAAAACGTCCTAAGCCATGAGGAAGGTTCCAAGAGGCATAAGGTTGCATATGTTTAAGTAGACAAGAATTAATAACAGAAGATGCACCTTCCTTTAAGATAAGGGAATCTCTATCCCTCCTAAAACTTAAATTCCATGTTGCCAGTTTTAGGGTGGACTTTAGCTGATGTGGAGAAAGCAAAAAAAGAGTTGATTCTTCCAATTCAAGTAATGTAACGGCCCTTCTGAAATTCTTTATAAGCAGGGAATATTTTTTTAGGGGGCCCAATAATTCTTTTTGCATGAGGTATATTAAAGTGGCCGGTTTTCCCTTTGCCAGACAAGAAACCCAGCGTATTACTCCCGCTAGGCCCTGTGCCCAACTGCTTCGTATGCCAAATTCAAGCCTAAGAGATGCCAACATACAAGCATTATTGACCGTAATTAGATATCTCAGCAGTCTGCCCTCGACAGTATCCAAAAAACCCCATTGCCCCAAATCAAGAAGTTCAATGCCGTAAAGCAGTGAGGCAGGAATTTTTGCCCGGAAAGCCTCTAGCAAGTAAAATGTCTTTTGCCTGTGACTTTATAAAGTGCGCTTAGTCCTTTACCCTGTGTCATAGCCTTCCGAATGTTATTATCTATGTGGGCCTTATCGCTCAGGTCACCACATACTATCTTCCCTAGAAAAACATAGGATTTTACAATTTCCAACTTGTGACCACCTAAGCACCAGTTAAAATTCCCAGATTTCAGTTTTTTCTTTCCCATCATACACATTACTTTGCTTTTAGAGATATTAATCTTCAGATGATGGGACTCGGCAAATACATGCAGTGCCTGCAGACGATTATTTAGTCCTTTTGGGGTAAGGTCTAGTAATAGAATATCGTCTGCGTACATCAAGCATGTAATAGGTTTGTCCCCCAAAAGAGGGGCAATACCTGCACTTAAGGATAAGGTCTGAGGGAGGTCACACACATAAAGGGAAAACAATAAAGGAGCCAATAGACAACCCTGTTTGAGACCATTGGCCGAGGGAATCGCTTGGGATAGGCCTCTCTCCCCTCCGAATAATACCCTGCACCAGGTATCAGAGTGGAGGTCCTGAACTAAGTCTAAGAGCCGAGGTGGCATACCTAAAGCCGAAAGTTTCCTCCACAGCAGAGGGCGATCAACTTTATCGAAAGCTGTGCAGAAATCTATAAAGGCTGCATAGACTCTCCCCCCTCTGACCCTGATATACTTATCGGATATTACTTGCAGAGCTGTTAAATTATCCATGGTGCCATGGTTCTTTCTAAAGCCCGTCTGCTCTAAGGGGAGTATCTTGGTCTGGTCCACCCAATCATTGATTAATTTTAAAAGACATCTTGCAAAAACTTTGCCAATTGCGTCCAGGAGGGCAATTTGGCGGTAGTTTTGGGGAGACAGCCGGTCGCCCTTTTTAAAAAGGGGAACCAAAATACTCCCCTTCCAAGATGGAAGAACCTTTCCGCTCAAAAAGCAAATGTTAAACACCGGGCAAAGCAATTTGCTCCATTTTATACTATTTAGCTTTAAGACAGAAATTGCAAGTTCGTCCGGTCCCATTGCCCCGGAAGAGCGCATTTCCCTAATCGCCAATTCAATAGCCCTTTCCGAGAGTGGGACCAAAGGCTGACTATCCTCGCTGAGATTTATGCGGGGGACCACTGTTCCATTACTTGCATAAAGGGCTGTAACATAGTCCACCCATGTCTGCTCTTCGATCGGAATTGGAAGCTAATTTGTTCTGGCCCCACAGCCCTCGCCTATGAGAGACCAAAATTGTTTCATTTGTCCATTAAAGGCGGCCTCTCTTAGTTTTATCCAAATAATATCCTCCCCCTCTTTTCGTAATTTGGCCTGTAACCTTCTCCTCCTTCTTTTTAATAGGGCTATTCTGCACGCTCCTTCAGACGATTTACATAGATGTTGTTCCCTTACTAACTTATTTATTTCTATGTTAAGCAGTCGAAGGAGACCGAAGGGTATTGTGGTATATCTTTTCTTACTAGGATTTTTAGCGACAGAAATCACCACCTTCATAAAGTCAGAAAAACACACAATTTCTGAACCATGCCAATTAGCAAGGTCATTTATTGCTTCGTCAAGGATGCTATCTAAGCCTCTTAGAGCCTTTGTATTCCAACAGCATCTCCCAGATTTAACACCAAAACTTACCAAATCACTATTAAGTGACCACTGGTCTGATTTGGGGGGATTAATTTTCGCAGAAATAGATAGTAATTTGTGGTCGCTAAAAAAGGTTGTAATAACCCTAAGATCCTTCAGTAGGGCAAAGGTAGAATTCCCCACTATTACATAATCTAATATAGATTCACCCTGATTAGATTTATGGGTGAAATTTGCAGGAGTATCGGAAGGAAGCCTTCCATTCACAATTATCCCATCCATCTTAGAGAGTTCATCAAGAAGTAACTTCCCTCGCTTATTTGTTTTAATGTTCTCAGGGAAGAGAGCCTGTGGAATCTGCAGTGATTCTTCTTTGTATTTATCTCGAAACAGGCTCATACTCAGATTAGAAATTTTACAATTCAGGTCCCCTACCAGAACGATATGAGGCGAGGGAGTTTTCTCCCTGATTCTCTGTATATAGGCAAAGACCTTTTTTAGAATTGGGTTGGAACTAACATCAGGGGGAATATATGCGTTGATCAGAACTAACGGTTTTGAAACTTCAACATTATCAAAACTGAACAACATTACAGCCTGAAAGAGATTACAGGGATCCAGATAATGGGGGAAATTCCATTTTATCTGGTTGGACAATAGACAGGCAATACCCCCGCTGGCGTGGCCTCTCCTGGAGGGGGAAGCACAACCCTCCAGTGCGAAATAATCCCTTCCTACCAAAATTTTCTCCAAAAACCACGTCTCTTGGAGACAGATCACACTGGCTTCTAAGGACATGAGGAATTGAATTTTTTCGGGGCTATTCTTCAACCCGGCAGCGTTCCAAGATAATATCGATATGTTGCCGCTAAAGATGAGAATGCGGCACCGACTGATTTGTCAATTTCCTCGAGAGAACACCGGGTAGCCAGTTCCATCGGAGTCTCTCGTCCATAGCATTATCCTGGGGAGGGAGCATAGGAGGGTTAGAGTATGACACAAGACAAAACCTCCAGACCGCTCTGTGTTGCCAGAGGCTGCCTGCAATAGTGAAAAGGGAGAACCTAGGGATTTAAAACTTTTATAAGGTCTACCAGAGTGGACATTCCCCCAAAATGGCATAACATCGATCCCTCTGCTCTGAAAATCTTCCGACCATTGCAGGATTAAATTTACTACCAATTTTGAGTAGAATTTTACCCTCGTTTGAGTTCCAACCTCTGTTTTCAGAATCAGAACTTTGTCTATGTCTGCAGATTCTATTAATTTCAAACTTACCGATTCCTGAAAACATTTAAGGAGTAATGATCTATTTAGGGTGCAGTCAGAGTCAAACAGAGGGAAGAAGTCGAGGATAAGGGTATCAATACTTTCCTCTTTAAGTTATTTCAGGGGGTTTCCTAAAAACCACTGCTCCCTCCCCCTTATCAGAATAAGGTCTGGCTAAAGGATTAAAAACTGTTAGAGCAGGGCCAGTAGGTTTAATCTCATCCCCATGAGGTACTGGGCTAGATGGACCCCCTTTTTCAATATTACGCTCTCCAGAAGAGAAAAAAGGGTTAAGAAGGGAAATAGCGGGAATAGATGGTGAGGGGACCAGCCTTTGTACTAAGGGGGTTGAGGTGTCTACAACTCTTTGTACATCCCCACTTTTATCATTTAGTACCAACAGGGAAACCTGATGTGACTCTTTTTTAATGGACAAATCCGGATGATCTCCAAAAAGGATTTTTCTCCGCCTATTTTTTTCTATTCTTCTAATTCATTTTCTCTTTTTTCCTCCCGTTCTTTTTAACTTTCCCTAGTTTACCCTTTTCTCTATTGTCTTCCGGTTCTAATGCTTCTTTATCTCCCTCACCCCTCTGCATATTAAAAATAGGAAAAAGTTCTTTGTCCTCCTTTGAATCAGTTTCATACAAGACCTCTACTGCTTGGTCAAGATCAACTATACAGTTGGAGGTCATAGCTCTCAGTGGAGGGGCTAGTTTTTCCCTGTCACAAAGTGTTTGAGATACATTAAAAGCCCCATTCTCTATCTTAGGATCTTTCTGCACTGCAGGATCTTTCTGCACTACAGAATCTTGCAGTTCTGTTTCCTTCTCCAGTCGGTTGCTCAATAAAACCTTCAATATTTGAGTTACAGTTTCCAGTATGCAATCAGAGCCCCCTACAAATCTTTCTAGTAATAATAAAATAGAAGAAAGTAAATGTTCAAGAGAGGAAAGGGAGTCTGAAACAGGGTCACCTAACCTAATCGGATGAATAGCGTCGATACCTGTTATATTGAGATTGGGGCTCATCGAAGTGTTTGTCAGGGAGATATTTGAGGGGGTACTACTATAAAGATGAAGGCCAGAGAGAGCAGATACTGCCGGGGTCTTTATAGCATAAAGAGCCTTACCCGTATCGTCCTCAATATATCTCCGGCAAAGCTCCATATCTAAATCAGAGGAGGCTAAATCATTATTTCGCCCTCCTCTTAAGGGGGAAAAACTAAGTGAATGTTTTGGAGGAGACTCGCTGGAGTTAGGAAAAGGAACATGTACTATAGCCCCCACTGATTTAGCGATAACTTCTAGCTGGGTTTGAAACAGAGGAAGGGTTTGTGTATTTTTTCCCCCTACAGTTAACCGAAAGTTAGACACACAATTGTCTGGAGAAGGGAGACTTTCTGCTACTTCAGCTAATGTGGTAGCTCCCTTTTTTTTGTTATTCTCTTGTACCAAATCCACAGTAGTGTGGTCTTTTACCAAAAGGTCTTTTTCAACCATGTCGTCGGGCATGGTCCCCACAGATGTGGCTCTATTCTTTCCCCTTTCCCAAAAGTTAAATAACTGGTAAGTACCCTTTAGTTGTGTAACGTGGCTATCCTTATTTCGAAGTGGGTTCGATTTAGTTTTGGAACACGACCTTCCCACTAGTATTTTTCCAGACCTTAACTTTTTGGCCGTCATTTCAAAGGCCAAAGGGGAACACAGGAGAGCACTGAAAACTATAAGGAAATACTACAATACCCACAATTACAACCACGGACAAACTAAGAATAGAGCACAAACAAAATTTTTTGAAAGGGGATGGGCACAGCACAGTCTACTTCAGCCTCTGAGGGCCTCAGAGGGCCCGCCCTTTGCCCGGGCTTCACCCCGTGCTCCGTCCCGCGCGCATCCCGTAAGCGCGGGACCCTATTACACTAAATAGGTAGAGAGAGATGGGGGCGGGAAGAGGACCAGCTGTGGCAAGTTGAAATCCGCACAGCCCGCTGGTCCTCGCAGTCCCGCGGGGTCCAAGGAAAGTCTCAAGTCACTGCCCTCCACTGAATTAACACACGAGCAGCGCCCAGGTAGCAGCGTCCAGGGAGCAGCACTCCGCGCAAGATTCGTTTGCACCTGCACACACTTGCAGCACAGGAATCCAATATTTCTTCTCCTGCTGAGATTGCCAACAAATCACCACTGATATGCCAGCCCGCTGGCATCAGCCAGTCTCATGGACCAGATGGATTAATGGCAATCCGCCATTCCACAATCTAAAATAAGATTCAGCGACACTGAAATAAACTCAAAATCAAGAGCATCCTCAAAACTATAGGGTGAGTGCCAAGCCTAATTTTACTTTACTCTATTTGGCTGTTGTTGGAATTCATGTGCATAAAAGAGTCAATTCATTATTAAAAAACATAAATAAATAACCTGTCATTCTTATCCCCTCTTTATTGGACACATACATTTGTGATAGTAAATATTAGATATTAAGATATCTGCAAACAAACCCTCCCTGCAGTTGTGACTCTCTATTTAATAGCACTACTCACCAGAAGAAGCAGACGTTGCAATCAGGAGGACCAGGGGTGCACGTGTCACATTCCATTTCATCATTGTGGCAGTTTTGCTATCCTCTTGGAAAGCCCCTGTATATGTTCAGGGCTCTTATTTATACTGTGCTTCAAATAGCACAGTTGACATCATGTTTCATTGAACTTCAAAACAAACAGCATTTTTATGCCAACAATTAACAGGTTTAATAAAATTGACTTATTTATCATGAGCTTCGGATTACATTTGGCATGTGAACTTTGCAGCTGCCCCACAGGTGTGAGGGTTTGCTGGAGTGGTGATTTTCAACTCCAGATCAAATGAACACAAATTGAAAAAATTACCCATGTGCTGGGTTGCATCGGGCACATGTGAGTTACCGATGAGTGCCAGGCTGTCTGCAGTCACCCAGGTACCACTCAAGAAGGTAGGGTCTCTTTTCTGAATAACACCTTCAGGAGCCATGAAATAAGGAATTATGTGTGGGTTCTCTGCACATGCGCCTCTCTAAACCATACAACAATTCAGACATATCTGGTGGTGAGAAGAGGCCACGCCAAACAAACCACTGAAGAGTGTTCATCAAAACATGGAGAACATCTATCAGGAATGAAAATAACTCCATGCCTTCCATCAGATCAATAAGGACACAAAATGGCCACCGCAACTTTCCTTTCAGGTTGTGGCTAGACAATCACGGCATTGCTAGTGGCGCAGGTATCTGCATATCCACCACGATGGATCCGTGTCTCTAGATATGCATAAATCTTTTTTCTTCAATAACTCCAAACCTACTGAGCTGATCTACACCAAATTACACAAAGCCTTTCTGGACCAAGCTCTAGCTTTCTGCCAAATTTGGTGTAATTCGGTTCAACGGTTCGGGCGGTCGTTGTGTCTAAATTCGCTCTGGGGAAATTTAATGGGGAAAAAACCTTTTGGGACCTGCCTTTTTTCTCAACCCCTGCTTGATGGTTTACCTCAAAATTTTTCAAAGAGCAGCTGAAGCGACTGGCAAACTAGGTTTGAAAATGTTATAAAGATTCGCCAAACTGCACCAAAGTTATTAACAAAAAAAACAATGCTCTGTCTAACCATAACTACCTACTGGCAACTGCCAGTAGGCAATCTATCTATATATATCCAGATACATTTTCCATCAATCAAAGGATAAACCTGCTCTGCAGAAGTCATTTAGAGACTTTATTTTAGTTTGAGTGCAGTTTGATGTAGACAACAATGCTTTTCGGCTTCTGCTTGCCTTGTTCACATTACATCACATGTATTTACAATCTGATGCATTTGACTCCTGTGTGGGAATGTGACAAACATAGAAGACAGACTTCCCATCTTTTACAAATACTTTATTCAAATACATGCTCTCTTAAAGACATGAAACTATTAATGAATATAATAATTATAAGTAGGTATTGGGTATAATTAATAATTAGGTAACATTACTTATCTAAATTACAATGTTTAACCATTTTTGATAACACAATAACATTTACCATTATTTGAAGACTCTGCCTCCATTACTCATTACTTTTTTTGGGAGGTTGTTGCAGTGTCAGTCGTTGGCCATGTGTAGTGCTGGAGTTGCCGGAGTTTGTGAATGCTGAAAAGTATTACATTTATTAAAAAGTGTAAATTTACTCAAAGCTTAAGTTGCCTTTATGAATCAGGCCCTTTGTGGGGAGGAAATGGCCCCAATTTGAAGGCATTTGAGAACTCTCACCCGCAAGTAGCAGACCAGGGTCCAGTGATTCCAAGTGTCTGCTGAAAGTAGAGCATGTGTTTTCCTCAAGGTTACTTAGCGATGCCTAACAGTCCATGGGTGTAGTTTGCATAACTACATCTGGGATCAGCAGGCAGTCGTATGGATCTTCAAGTAACTGATGTGAATGATATTTCCATAAAAAGAAAATAAATCCTGGGATCCTTAAAAGAATAGACTACACACCATTGCTTCTGGAGTGTGTGATGAGACATTGGAGCTTATGTTGGCTACTTTTATAGCACATTTTAAAAAGATTTGCTTTGATTTCACTGATAACCCCAGTTGTCATATCATTTTGGGTGCCTCTTTGTTATGACAACACAAACAGGCAGTTCATTGATTGGCAACCACTTCATAATATTGCGAAGGACACTGTTTTCTTAAAGATTGGAGTTCACCACTACATTCCTTATTTAAATGTTCGAATTTAAACACAATTAAAGATAAAAATATTATTCCTAAAACCTACGCAGAGTTTCAAGATGTGTTCAGTGAGCAGAGTGCGGATTCCATATCTTCTCATAGGGAATATGACGGTGCCATTGAATTATTCCAAATGTGTGGATTTTACATGGTGGGATATATTCTCTGAGCATTAAAGAAAAACACTTCAAGAAATACATAGAGGAAAACTTATTGAAAGGCTTCAAGAGATTCTACATCTCCTACAGTCGCTTCAATATGTTTCTTCCCAAAATCCATTGAACAGCTGAAATCATGTGTAGAATATAGAGAACTGAGTAACATCACAGTGAAGCATCGTTATCTTCTACCATTGATTTCACTTTAGTATCACCCAGGCCTGGGCGTAGTTCACAGACTTTTTCTATGCGGAACTTTGCGAAGTTACAAAAAAACTCGGCAAAGTTCCGCGAGTGGCGGAGTGCAGTGCGAACTGCAGTTTGTTCTGGTATTTCTGCCGCTTGGGTAGAAATTTCACCCGTGCAGCAGCTCGTGCTCACAAACTTACCGTTCGTGAGGGAATAAACTCTGCTGCACCTCGCGAAACAGAGTTTTCTGCACTCCGCGAGTGCAGAAAACACAGCAAACTCCACGAATGGAGCGAAGTTCGCCGCCCATGCCTAGTAACACCACACTGCCAAGATTTTTACTAAAGAAAATATATGGGGAGTTTATAATCCTTGTAATGCATGTGACAAATGGAAAACTACTTTTAATACTAGATATGTCACTTCAAGTATTTGGTCATGTCTTTTGGTTTGTGCAATGCTCCCTCTTCTTTTCAACATTTAGTGAACAAAATAGTTATTCTGGACACATTCATTATAATTTACTTAGATGACATTCTAATTAACTATCAAGTTCCTAAAGCTTCTCAACAAAATGTACAAGGAGAAGTGAGACATCTATGAGCCCATCCTTATATGCCAAACTAGATCAATGTATCTTTGAGGTTCAGTAGGAACATTACTTGAGCTTCGTCCTTTCAGATAAAGGCACCTGCATGGATCTCAAAAAGTGCCTGGAGTGACAGAATGATCTAACGCAGGGTTCTCAATGGCAGTCCTGGAGGGCCAGATCCAGGCCAGATCTTATATAACTACATTTATGTAAATGGGGAGATGCTTAAAATCTGGCATGGATCCGTCTCTCCAGGACCGGCATTGGAGAGCCCTAATCTAAAGCACATTATATCTAGGAGGACTCTAAATCTTGGTTCTTAGGGTTTGTTAAGTGTTATCTACACTTCATCAAATCCTTCTTTACAGTGGCAGCCAATATTGTACATTTGACTAGAAAAGGAATTCCATGTTAGTGGGGTGTGGGGTGCAGCGCAGCCGGAAGTATTTGATCAATCCACACTAGCCTTCATTACAACTTCCATCCTCAGCTACTCTGATCAAACTCTCCCACTGCATGCATCTTTCTTCACCGTGGGAGCCATACCGTCACAAGGAGATCCGATGACCCAAGCTGTACACCCTTAGTCTTCTTGTCAACAACCTTAATGGCGACGGAGCATAATTATAAAATATACAGGAAGGAATAATTGGCAATCAAAGATACCTTTGCACACTGGTGACAGCACAAAGAAGAAGCTCTAGATTACGATTGAGTAATGTTTGCTGACCAATTGCCTGAACTCTGACTTGAACCTTGGATAATGATTTGGTTGGGTTTGGAGAACAGCTGCTGAACAGTTACTTGAACTCTGACTTGCCCCTTGGATTATGATTTGGTGGATTGTTCAACAGCTGATGAACAACTCTGACTTGCTTCTGGATTACATTTTGATTTTGGTTGCTGTGATTGTTCTCCTTCTTCCTTCCTGAATTCCTGGTTTGCTTTAACTAACAGTTATTTAATTGTCCAAACTGTATTAGAAAAATAAGTCACAGTATAATCATGTTTCCAAAATAGGATTCATTCCTTTGTAAAGACAGACACAATAACCATTAAAATCAGAATTATTATTGCCAACACAGGTGTTTGGTTCCAAAAACATATGGCCTCTTGGAACTTCATTCAGCCCGAAAGTAATAAAAAAAGATAAATAATCACTCAATAATCAAATATATTGAGACTCCTACTCTTCGGGTTATTATAAAAACCATTGTGATGATGATCTGGTCCTGAGGGTTTGTGAGCTGCCTCACTGCTACTGATCCACCTCTAACCAAGCTTTCTTCAGCAGAGGTCTCTCTGGAACCATCCTCAGTGATGACGGAACAACACCTTTGAAGAGGAAGAAGGGCGCCATCAGGCCTTCTACCTAAAATATAGGACCAAATATCTTCTGAAGATGCCAGGTCCAGGCCAACCTGTTAATCATCCAGTAAACAGTTCCAGATTGGATGCAAGCTCTGTAATAAAGTTCTACATGAGAAGCCTCTTTGCAGGGGACAGGAAGAGAAAACCTACCTGAGTGTGAGGCACCTAAGGAGAAATATGTATGTATGTATGTATGTGTGTTCTTATATAGCGCTCAATTTTACCCTTGGGCATCTCGGCGCTTGCCTTGGGAACCCGTCCTGGTTTTTCCCTGTGAGATCACCCGTGCTGGGCATCCCCAAGGTGAAAGCCAGGCATCCCGCCCCGGGGGTCCGTTGTGGAGATTAAGCAAGCTTGTTGCCCAGAGCTGCATAGTGTGAACTTATGCTTAGAGTGGGCACCGAAGCGAGAATTATCGAGTCCGTGGATAATTGGGTTCAGGACCCTGCCGCATCGGGAATCGAACCCTGGTCCAGGGTCTGACCTCAGCTTCAGGGTATGCCTCCTCTAACCAGTGAGCCACACTTCTCCACAATAGGCTGTTGACTTTTCAGAATAGTACTTTTGGACTGTCTTTTTCATTGCTCAGTGTCTTCATAGTACAGACAGCACTGGAGTGCATTTATTGCCTAGCACACATTGCTGCATGGTCGACCCAAAGCGCAGTTCATCTCTAGTTTATCCCTAGTGTCACTCCTCTTTACATATGAGTGCCTTAGTAATCCAGGTGAATGTAGGAGTCTCTTGTCACCTACAGTTTAGAGAGGGCTGATACTAATGATTGCAGTCAACAAAAGTAGCCTCAAGAGCAGTTCAAAACATCTCAGCTTACTCGTGGTAGTCCAGTGCATACACCTATGCAGATGACTATCCATCCATCCAGCAATCCATCCATCCATCTGTCCATCCATCCATCCATCCATCCATCCATCCATCCATCCATCCCTCCCTCGCTCCGTATGAAGATCCATGACTTAAGAAATGAGGTAAAGTGGGTAAAACGTGTGATCACATGTAACTAACCGTGGATCTAGACATTGTCTTTCATGAGAGCAACATCTGGGTTAGTTGTATTATTCATTCACTTTCCGCCTTTGCAAATCTCACCTTCTGTTTCAGTGCCTGTTGTTTCCCATGTCTCCAGGGCATATTAACCCGTTTACTGCGGCCCAGATTTTCCCGCAGTGCGGCACTTCCGCAAAACGGGCGGGGCCGCGTCGGCCAGTGGCCGACGGCAGCACTGGGGAGGTAGTGCTGCCGTCGGCCGATGGCAGCAAGGAAGGGGATAATTCTGGTTATATTGGTTTCTGCTCCTACAGATACCACACACTTGTAATTTTAACCTTCAAGCTTTTTTTCCTGGCTCAGACACACATACATATACAAACTCTCATAGCTTTGGGGTGCTGCCAACTGCCAGAAAAGGTGAGGTCTGACCATCTCTAAATGAATTTATTTTATGCGTGCTTAATTATTTAGACTAATTTTAGGAAGGATCGTTTAGTGATCCTTATTAAGAATCAATCAAACACTGTGGAGTTTCAATTCAGTTTAAACAATTTGTTTCAACAAGACACAACATACAAAAAACAACACAAGGTGTATTAGAAAAATATAATTTTATCCAATTTTTTTTAAAGAAATCACTTCATATACAGATAAGTGAACAAACAGAAGATTAGGACTGTGGGTACACACATAAGTAAATTAATACGTGACTCAACAGAACCTAAAAACACCTATCCCAAATCACACTGAATAAAACAAGACAGGGATAAGATGAAATGTCGACGTTTCAGTTTCCTATGAATTAATTGCGGAAACCATCTTCAGGACTGAAGTCAATTGGGGTCTGTATAGAGAAAATTGCAATCTGACATAAAAATATTTACAGTTACAAGTCTAAACTGACTGTAAATATAACACCTTGGTGACATTACAAAGAACATTTATAAGACAACAAATATATATCAAACAGTGACATAGTGATGCAAAACATTACAAAGACATACTGGACCTAATTTTCATTGGACTGATCATTTCAATATAAACATATGTACATTTTTTTCGGGTTTAATGTTGATCCACATAAATCATAAAGTATTTTAAGTACTGGCTTATTAGATAGTAGGTCATTTAGTAAACCGGCAGTAGTCTCTGTAGCACGGTAACCTTTCTGATCATTTGCATATCAAAAGAGAAAAACATTGCATTTCACGTTATCATGGTTCTACATTTCAGTTCATGAATATGCCTTTCAGTTCATAAGCCACCAAATATAACATTGGGGGGTCACAATATTCAATATTTCATTTCTATCTGAACATGGCCATTTAAGAAAAGAAAAGGAAGAGACAATGCTGTTATAAATATTAAACATCATTCTTTTCCTATCAAGCGGATGCTATATGAAATCAAATCAATAATGGATCTCAATTACCTGACTTCCTAACGCTGCCCGACTATGATTGCTGGAGGGCTGCCACGGTCTATTTTCAAGGTGGAACTGCTTCTGAATATAAATATCAAGATTACTATATAAACTGACTTATTTATAATTCAAAGGGAGTACAAGAATACTAAAAGAGGTTTACCTATTTGGTATGTTAGTTGACTTCTTGACTTTGAAAACAAGTTTGTGGGCTTCGTTGTATTGATGCTGACTTTTATTTAAAAGGAGGTTTCTGGCCACACCTAATGAGTGAAAACGTAAACATCATGATAAATTCTGCCTATTTATCCAGATATGTTTATTGGCCGCCTTGTAACTAGGACAAAGAGCAGACAACATACCTGTTGATAAGCAGTATGTTGAATGAAGTTGTAGCTTAGACGCGGTGACCAAAAACTAATACCGGTACATAGAGAAGTTTTGCCACACGTGGAGGATTCAGGGACAGTTGTGCAATCAACCATACGGCGATAATCTGAGAAACATATATAATGATATTCAGGCGTCAAAATCATGTTATACAGGAGGAGGTATGTCTATTTAACATTTCATAAAATCTAGCTTACCTAATAAAAATAATGGAGGTAAATTGCAGCGTGGCAAATAATTAGTTCAAGGTGACTTATCGCTGTTCGGCGGTATGTAAAGCAGTGTGTACAGCTCCAAGCCTCGCCGCAAGTAGAAAGTGAATTTCACGGAAAGTATTCCAGTAACCATGCGGTCGTGGTCTAAAAAATATATATATAGATGGTATCAGAGCATTAATGCCTTTGTATACCAGCAAAAAGTTTTATCTATTTATTATTTTGTGATTTCAGGCTTACCTAGTCAGGACAGCAGTGGCAGAGTGCTGCGCAGCATGTAGTCAGTTCAGAGCAACTGATCCAGGCTGAGCACTCGGTGATTTAAAGGGCGGCGTTTGGAGCTCGAAATAGGACTGCACTTGGCAGCCATATTGGACTAGTCAAAGCGTTTGTAAATGTGACAGATCTTACTGATTGTGCTGGAGTCTCTAACTTGTACACAGTATAGTGGATAAAAAGGGATATATTAAAGCAAAGTTGCATAACCGAGTGTGTTATGTGAGAATTAATGAAATATAGGGATTTTGGTCCATGATCGATATTTTTCACAGAACATCCGCAATTTCATAGGTACTTCATAAACATCACAGATAATCGAATATAGCTGGTAGTAACAGACATCATGAATAATCATATATATATATCATAGAGTGTATAAAAATAACACATCTATGTATATTATTTTGGATGGAGATTGATAACTAGTCAATTTGTATAGAGGCAGGAGCCCACAGACATGATTCACTGGATTTCAACGGACATAATGGGATATTCATGGGAGGCAAGCCAGAGCATGCCATTCCGTTGCGGAATTGAGGCCCTTTTTGACAGTGTTAGTTAAACAAATGAGTTTTCCTTCTCGTAGTGCAAGGATACTGTCAACATTGTTTTGTCTCTTATTTGGTTTTATTACCTCAATGACCCACCACATCATATCTGTTTCCTTGTGGCCTAGCTGCAGATAATGCTCAACTAAAGGAGCAGTTTCTTTTCTGCACCGTATTCTTGACTGATGTTGTAGAATACGTTTCTTTATCGGTTGGATGGTTTAACCTAGATAGTGCAGCTGACAGGGGCATTGAATGCAGTAAACCACATTTGTAGTATTGCAGTTGGAGAATGTTTTGTTTGTGAATTGAATATTATTAATCTTGCAGGTTTTTACCGTTGTAGTGGTGGCACATGCTGCGCAATTATTACATTTAAAATGACCGACTACTGGACTCAATTGCCTCATGTTATCCACAATGTTTTCAGTGGGAGTGTTATTATAGGCATGGATTAGCCTATCTTGTAAGTTGGTACCTCTCTTAAAAGCAAAGAGGGTTTTTTTCATAAATTCCGGAAATGAGTGAAGTAAATTCCATTGTTTTGATACAATTTGTTTGATTGCATTTGAATGTGTACCAAATGTAGATACACATACA
Source organism: Lissotriton vulgaris (assembly GCF_964263255.1). Classification (NCBI taxonomy): domain Eukaryota; kingdom Metazoa; phylum Chordata; class Amphibia; order Caudata; family Salamandridae; genus Lissotriton; species Lissotriton vulgaris. Next base: position 206,281 of record NW_028254785.1, read on the forward strand.
ATATTGGTTTCGTTTGTTCAACCTTTAACAGTTAGCAGAGTGTCACGATCATAATACCAGGCTCTTTTCATAGATTTCCTCAGTAATCTGCTGGGGTAGCCACATGAGTGTAATTTATCCTTTAGTTTGTTGGCTTCACAAAAATAATCATCTTTGAATGTGCAATTTCGTCGAAGACGAAGAAATTGTCCAAATGGCAATCCATCCTTTAATGCTCTAGGGTGATGACTAGAGTATTTCAAAAGTGTGTTTCTCGCAGTTTTTTTTGTAAATAAGGTGGTATAGAGTTGATTAATAATGTCAACTTTGATGTTAATGTCTAGAAATGGCATTTCAGTAGTATTATGTTCAAGAGTGAACTGAAGATTGATGTTCCTGGAATTTAACCATAGATGGAATTCTTTAAGTTGATTTTCAGTGCCATCCCAAACTAGGAAAACGTCATCTATGTAACGTAGCCATTTTAAAATGTTTGAGGAGAATGGATTAGAGGAGTGCCAAATGTGTTCATCCTCTAACTGTGCAACATAGATATTTGCTATATCAGGGGCAAAAACAGCGCCCATAGCTACTCCTTTTTGTTGTTGATAGAAGGAGTTCTCATATAGAAAAAAGTTCTCACATAGAGGCAATCTTGTACATTCCAAAATGAAAACAGTAGGGACAGAGTGTGGTCTTGGTCTAGACTCTAGAAGTGTGCTAAGTATATCCAAAACTTCAATTTGAGGGATGTTTGTATACAAGCTTTCTATATCCATAGAAACAAGTATATTAGTTGTTGGATCAAAATGAAATTTTTCGACCTCATTTATTACCGCTGTAGTGTCTCTGATGTAACTAGAGCGTTCAACAGCGAATGGTCTGATAAAGAAGTCCGCGTACTGTGCCAAGGGTTTTAGGATGGAGTTACAACCCGATACTATTGGGCGACCTGGTGGATTATTTAAATCTTTATGCACCTTCGGGAGCATATAGATTGCAGGTACTGTAGGAGTTTTGTTTAATAAGAAAGAAGCCTCTTTCTCGTTCAGCCAACCGCCCTCTAGACCTAATTTACTCAAAGTTGTAATTTCTGAGGTCAATCTTTTGGTTGGATTACAGGTCAGTTTTTTATAATGGCTGGAGACAGATAATTGTCTGATCATTTCCTTATCATATTTAGATTTTTGCCAGAGCACTATCCCCCCACCTTTATCCGCTGGTTTGAGTATAGCGTCAGGTAGCTTCTGGAGATTTTGTAAAGCTATTTGTTGTTCTTTAGGTAAATTGGACTTGAACTTGCATGGATTCTTAAAGAGATTTTCTATCTCTAAAAGTATTGCGTTCTCAAAGGTGATTATGTCTTTATTCACCATTGCATTGGGAGGATAGAAAGTGGAAGGATTTCGGAGTCCGGTGAAACCCAATTTTGGATCAGAAATATTATTCGCAAAGTAATTTTTCAATCTAACTGTGCGAAAGAAACGGTATAATTCAAGTTTTGTTTGGAAAAGATCATTTTTATAAGTCGGCACAAAGCTCAGGCCGTTGGATAGGACTGCCATCTCTTGTTCAGAGAGTTGATGTGTTGAGAGGTTGAAGATAGGTATAGTTAAATCTTCATTTACCATTCGTAGTACCGGTTCCGGGTTTGACGGAACCCGGTGTGTACTGTTTCCGATACCATCCTCTCTTCGGTTGTTGAGGTCTCCCTGGTGGTCTGGAGCCTCGTTGGTCCTGGCCTTAAAAAGATTGGTGAGATGTAGATGGTTGTTGATCGTTTTGACGATAGTTAGAGTTGAATGATCTATCGCTACCAGACTCAGAGCCTGTATCTGAGAAAGTCACCCGTTTTGATGGTTGTTCGTTTGAGCCTTGAGATGTATAAAAATCTTTTCTTAAATAAGGATAAGTTTTCTCCTTATTGTATCTTTTGATATCGTTTTGGAGTTTTTCAGTTTTCTTATGTGCATTAAACTCCTCGAATTCTTTTATAGTTTTTGTATTTTATCCAACAAAAGCTTTCTGTTAGTGATAGTGCTGTCACCAGAGATCTTTTTTTCTAAGGATTCAATTTCTTTTGTCAGAATTTGAATTTGGCGAAGTGCTGTTTCTATACTCAGCACCATCCAGGTGTGTGAGCACCTGTTGGCAGAGAAACTAAATCCAACTTTGAATTCTTCGTCGTCTACAAAAATGATTGGGACCTTACGTATTTGTAGACCCGCCGGAATGATGTTGGCATTTAGACAGTCCGTTAAGAATTTCGCATGCAGTTCCGTGCGTACCAGTTTCTTTTTGAGTATTTCAAGCTGATTTAGATCAGACTCATAAGGTAAGTTAGTAATCGGGCCTTTATTTCCTAATAGGGATGGGCCGGATGCAATTTTTAAGATATATTCATCAGAATATGAAAGAGTTTCAGCCTCAGAAATTGATTTATGAGGAATTACACGAACAACCACTGGTTAAAGCGGCTCACAACAGACAACTGTCTGTGCCAGAATGATTTACAAAAAGTGAGCAACCCAAGAATACCCTTGAGGGCTTGGGTAATGAAAATGAATGGGTGAAGATGCCTTCAAGGGAATTTATTTTATGCGTGCTTAATTATTTAGACTAATTTTAGGAAGGATCGATTAGTGATCCTTATTAAGAATCAATCAAACACTGTGGAGTTTCAATTCAGTTTAAACAATTTGTTTCAACAAGACACAACATACAAAAAACAACACAAGGTGTATTAGAAAAATATAATTTTATCCAAATTTTTTTTAAAGAAATCACTTCATATACAGATAAGTGAACAAGCAGAAGATTGAGGTAATAAAACCAAATAAGAGACAAAACAATGTTGACAGTATCCTTGCACTACGAGAAGGAAAACTCATTTGTTTAACTAACACTGTCAAAAAGGGCCTCAATTCCGCAACGGAATGGCATGCTCTGGCTTGCCTCCCATGAATATCCCATTATGTCTGTTGAAATCCAGTGAATCATGTCTGTGGGCTCCTGCCTCTATACAAATTGACTAGTTATCAATCTCCATCCAAAATAATATACATAGATGTGTTCTTTTTATACATTCTATGATATATATATATATGATTATTCATGATGTCTGTTACTACCAGCTATATTTGATTATCTGTGATGTTTATGAAGTACCTATGAAATTGCGGATGTTCTGTGAAAAATATCGATCATGGACCAAAATCCCTATATTTCATTAATTCTCACATAACACACTCGGTTATGCAACTTTGTTTTAATATATCCCTTTTTATCCACTATACTGTGTACAAGTTAGAGACTCCAACACAATCAGTAAGATCTGTCACATTTACAAACGCTTTGACTAGTCCAATATGACTGCCAAGTGCAGTCCTATTTCGAGCTCCAAACGCCACCCTTTAAATCACCGAGTGCTCAGCCTGGATCAGTTGCTCTGAACTGACTACATGCTGCGCAGCACTCTGCCACTGCTGTCCTGACTAGGTAAGCCTGAAATCACAAACTAATAAATAGATACAACTTTTTTCTGGTATACAAAGGCGTTAATGCTCTGATACCCTCTATATATATATTTTTTAGACCACGACCGCATGGTTACTGGAATACTTTCCGTGAAATTCACTTTCTACTTGCGGCGAGGCTTTGAGCTGTACACACTGCTTTACATACCGCCAAACAGCGATAAGTCACCTTGAACTAATTATTTGCCACGCTGCAATTTACCTCCATTATTTTTATTAGGTAAGCTAGATTTTATGAAATGTTAAATAAACATACCTCCTCCTGTATAACATGATTTTGACGCCTGAATATCATTATATATGTTTCTCAGATTATCGCCGTATGGTTGATTGCACAACTGTCCCTGAATCCTCCACGTGTGGCAAAACTTCTCTATGTACCGGTATTAGTTTTTGGTCACCGCGTCTAAGCTACAACTTCATTCAACATACCGCTTATCAACAGGTATGTTGTCTGCTCTTTGTCCTAGTTACAAGGCGGCCAATAAACATATCTGGATAAATAGGCAGAATTTATCATGATGTTTACGTTTTCACTCATTAGGTATGGCCAGAAACCACCTTTTAATTAAAAGCCAGCATCAATACAGCGAAGCCCACAAACTTGTTTTCAAAGTCAAGAAGTCAACTAACATACCAAATAGGTAAACCTCTTTTAGTATTCTTGTACTCCCTTTGAATTATAAATAAGTCAGTTTATATAGTAATCTTGATATTTATATTCAGAAGCGGTTCCACCTTGAAAATAGACCGTGGCAGCCCTCAAGCAATCATAGTCGGGCAGCGTTAGGAAGTCAGGTAATTGAGATCCATTATTGATTTGATTTCATATAGCATCCGCTTGATAGGAAAAGAATGATGTTTAATATTTATAACAGCATTGTCTCTTCCTTTTCTTTTCTTAAATGGCCATGTTCAGATAGAAATGAAATATTGAATATTGTGACCCCCCCAATGTTATATTTGGTGGCTTATGAACTGAAAGGCATATTCGTGAACTGAAATGTAGAACCATGATAACATGAAATGCAATGTTTTTCTCTTTTGATATGCAAATGATCAGAAAGGTTACCGTGCTACAGAGACTACTGCCGGTTTACTAAATGACCTACTATCTAATAAGCCAGTACTTAAAATACTTTATGATTTATGTGGATCAACATTAAACCCGAACAAAATGTACATATGTTTATATTGAAATGATCAGTCCAATGAAATTTAGGTCCAGTATGTCTTTGTAATGTTTTGCATCACTATGTCACTGTTTGATATATATTTGTTGTCTTATAAATGTTCTTTGTTATGTCACCAAGGTGTTATATTTATAGTCAGTTTAGACTTGTAACTGTAAATATTTTTATTTCAGATTGCAATTTTCTCTATACAGACCCCAATTGACTTCAGTCCTGAAGATGGTTTCCGCAATTAATTCATAGGAAACCGAAACGTCGACATTTCATCTTATCCCTGTCTTGTTTTATTCAGTGTTGTTTGGGATAAGTGTTTTTAGGTTCTGTTGAGTCACGTATTAATTTACTTATGTGTGTACCCACAGTCCTAATCTTCTGTTTGTTCACTTATCTGTATATGAAGTGATTTCTTTAAAAAAATTTGGGATAAAATTATATTTTTCTAATACACCTTGTGTTGTTTTTGTATGTTGTGTCTTGTTGAAACAAATTGTTTAAACTGAATTGAAACTCCACAGTGTTTGATTGATTCTTAATAAGGATCACTAATCGATCCTACCTAAAATTAGTCTAAATAATTAAGCACGCATAAAATAAATTCCCTTGAAGGCATCTTCACCCATTCATTTTCATTACCCAAGCCCTCAAGGGTATTCTTGGGTTGCTCACTTTTTGTAAATCAATCTTGCACAGACAGTTGTCTGTTGTGAGCCGCTTTAACCAGTGGTTGTACGTGTAATTCCTCATAAATCAACGTCTGAGGCTGAAACTCTTTCATATTCTGATGAATATATCTTAAAAATCGCATCCGGCCCATCCCTATTAGGAAATAAAGGCCCGATTACTAACTTACTTTATGAGTCTGATCTAAATCAGCTTGAAAGACTCAAAAAGAAACTGGTACGCACGGAACTGCATGCGAAATTCTTAACGGACTGTCTTAATGCCAACATCATTCCGGCGGGTCTACAAATACGTAACGTCCCAATCATTTATGTAGACGACGAAGAATTCAAAGTTGGATTTAGTTTCTCTGCCAACAGGTGCTCACGCACCTGGATGGTGCTAAGTATAGAAACAGCACTTCGCCAAATTCAAATTCTGACAAAAGAAATTGAATCCTTTGAAAAAAAGATCTCTGGTGACAGCACTATCACTAACAGAAAGCTTTTGTTGGATAAAATACAACAAACTATAAAAGAATTCGAGGAGTTTAATGCACATAAGAAAACTGAAAAACTCCAAAACGATATCAAAAGATACAATAAGGAGAAAACTTATCCTTATTTAAGAAAAGATTTTTATACATCTCAAGGCTCAAACGAACAACCATCAAAACGGGTGACTTTCTCAGATACAGGCTCTGAGTCTGGTAGCGATAGATCATTCAACTCTAACTATCGTCAAAACGATCAACAACCATCTACATCTCACCAATCTTTTTTAGGCCAGGACCAACGAGGCTCCAGACCACCAGGGAGACCTCAACAACCGAAGACAGGATGGTATCGGAAACAGTACACACCGGGGTTCCGTCAAACCCGGAACCGGTACTATGAATGGTAAATGAAGATTTAACATGACCTATCTTCAACCTCTCAACACATCAACTCTCTGAACTAGAGATGGCAGTCCTATCCAATGGCCTGAGCTTTGTGCCGACCTATAAAAATGATCTTTTCCAAACAAAACTTGAATTATACCGTTTCTTTCGCACAGTTAGATTGAAAAATTACTTTGCGAATAATTTTTCTGATCCAAAATTGGGTTTCACCGGACTCCGAAATCCTTCCACTTTCTATCCTCCCAATGCAATGGTGAATAAAGACATAATCACCTTTGAGAACGCAATACTTTTAGAGATAGAAAATCTCTTTAAGAATCCATGCAAGTTCAAGTCCAATTTACCTAAAGAACAACAAATAGCTTTACAAAATCTCCAGAAGCTACCTGACGCTATACTCAAACCAGCGGATAAAGGTGGGGGGATAGTGCTCTGGCAAAAATCTAAATATGATGAGGAAATGATCAGACAATTATCTGTCTCCAGCCATTATAAAAAACTGACCTGTAATCCAACCAAAAGATTGACCTCAGAAATTACAACTTTGAGTAAATTAGGTCTAGAGGGCGGTTGGCTGAACGAGAAAGAGGCTTCTTTCTTATTAAACAAAACTCCTACAGTACCTGCAATCTATATGCTCCCGAAGGTGCATAAAGATTTAAATAATCCACCAGGTCGCCCAATAGTATCGGGTTGTAACTCCATCCTAAAACCCTTGGCACAGTACGCGGACTTCTTTATCAGACCATTCGCTGTTGAACGCTCTAGTTACATCAGAGACACTACAGCGGTAATAAATGAGGTCGAAAAATTTCATTTTGATCCAACAACTAATATACTTGTTTCTATGGATATAGAAAGCTTGTATACAAACATCCCTCAAATTGAAGTTTTGGATATACTTAGCACACTTCTAGAGTCTAGACCAAGACCACACTCTGTCCCTACTGTTTTCATTTTGGAATGTACAAGATTTTCTCTATGTGAGAACTTTTTTCTACATGAGAACTCCTTCTATCAACAACAAAAAGGAGTAGCTATGGGCGCTGTTTTTGCCCCTGATATAGCAAATATCTATGTTGCACAGTTCGAGGATGAACACATTTGGCACTCCTCTAATCCATTCTCCTCAAACATTTTAAAATGGCTACGTTACATAGATGACGTTTTCCTAGTTTGGGATGGCACTGAAAATCAACTTAAAGAATTCCATCTATGGTTAAATTCCAGGAACATCAATCTTCAGTTCACTCTTGAACATAATACTACTGAAATGCCATTTCTAGACATTAACATCAAAGTTGACATTAATAATCAACTCTATACCACCTTATTTACTAAAAAAACTGCGAGAAACACACTTTTGAAATACTCTAGTCATCACCCTAGAGCATTAAAGGATGGATTGCCATTTGGACAATTTCTTCGTCTTCGACGAAATTGCACATTCGAAGATGATTATTTTTGAGAAGCCAACAAACTAAAGGATAAATTACACTCACGTGGCTACCCCAGCAGATTACTGAGGAAATCTATGAAAAGAGCCTGGTATTATGATCGTGACACTCTGCTAACTGTTAAAGGTCGAACAAACGAAACCAATATTGTATGTGTATCTACATTTGGTACACATTCAAATGCAATCAAAAAAATTGTATCAAAACAATGGAAATTACTTCACTCATTTCCGGAATTTATGAAAAAACCCCTCTTTGCTTTTAAGAGAGGTACCAACTTACAAGATAGGCTAATCCATGCCTATAATAACACTCCCACTGAAAACATTTTGGATAACATGAGGCAATTGAGTCCAGTAGTCGGTCATTTTAAATGTAATAATTGCGCAGCATGTGCCACCACTACGGTAAAAACCTGCAAGATTAATAATATTCAATTCACAAACAAAACATTCTCCAACTGCAATACTACAAATGTGGTTTACTGCATTCAATGCCCCTATCAGCAGCACTCTCTGGGTAAAACCATCCAACCGATAAAGAAACGTATTCTACAACATCAGTCAAGAATACAGTGCAGAAAAGAAACTGCTCCTTTAGTTGAGCATTATCTGCAGCTAGGCCACAAGAAAACAGATATGATGTGGTGGGTCATTGAGGTAATAAAACCAAATAAGAGACAAAACAATGTTGACAGTATCCTTGCACTACGAGAAGGAAAACTCATTTGTTTAACTAACACTGTCAAAAAGGGCCTTAATTCCGCAACGGAATGGCATGCTCTGGCTTGCCTCCCATGAATATCCCATTATGTCCGTTGAAATCCAGTGAATCATGTCTGTGGGCTCCTGCCTCTATACAAATTGACTAGTTATCAATCTCCATCCAAAATAATATACATAGATGTGTTCTTTTTATACATTCTATGATATATATATGATTATTCATGATGTCTGTTACTACCAGCTATATTTGATTATCTGTGATGTTTATGAAGTACCTATGAAATTGCGAATGTTCTGTGAAAAATATCGATCAAGGACCAAAATCCCTATATTTCATTAATTCTCACATAACACACTCGGTTATGCAACTTTGTTTTAACATATCCCTTTTTATCCACTATACTGTGTACAAGTTAGAGACTCCAGCACAATCAGTAAGATCTGTCACATTTACAAACGCTTTGACTAGTCCAATATGGCTGCCAAGTGCAGTCCTATTTCGAGCTCCAAACGCCACCCTTTAAATCACCGAGTGCTCAGCCTGGATCAGTTGCTCTGAACTGACTACATGCTGCGCAGCACTCTGCCACTGCTGTCCTGACTAGGTAAGCCTGAAATCACAAACTAATAAATAGATAAAACTTTTTGCTGGTATACAAAGGCATTAATGCTCTGATGCCATCTATATATATATTTTTTAGACCACAACCGCATGGTTACTGGAATACTTTCCGTGAAATTCACTTTCTACTTGCGGCGAGGCTTGGAGCTGTACACACTGCTTTACATACCGCCGAACAGCGATAAGTCACCTTGAACTAATTATTTGCCACGCTGCAATTTACCTCCATTATTTTTATTAGGTAAGCTAGATTTTATGAAATGTTAAATAGACATACCTCCTCCTGTATAACATGATTTTGATGCCTGAATATCATTATATATGTTTCTCAGATTATCGCCGTATGGTTGCTTGCACAACTGTCCCTGAATCCTCCACGTGTGGCAAAACTTCTCTATGTACCGGTATTAGTTTTTGGTCACTGCGTCTAAGCTACAACTTCATTCAACATACTGCTTATCAACAGGTATGTTGTCTGCTCTTTGTCCTAGTTACAAGGCGGCCAATAAACATATCTGGATAAATAGGCAGAATTTATCATGATGTTTACGTTTTCAATCATTAGGTGTGGCCAGAAACCTCCTTTTAAATAAAAGCCAGCACCAATACAGCGAAGCCCACAAACTTGTTTTCAAAGTCAAGAAGACAACTAACATACCAAATAGGTAAACCTCTTTTAGTATTCTTGTACTCCCTTTGAATTATAAATAAGTCAGTTTATATAGTAATCTTGATATTTATATTCAGAAGCGGTTCCACCTTGAAAATAGACCGTGGCAGCCCTCAAGCAATCATAGTCGGGCAGCGTTAGGAAGTCAGGTAATTGAGATCCATTATTGATTTGATTTCATATAGCATCCGCTTGATAGGAAAAGAATGATGTTTAATATTTATAACAGCATTGTCTCTTCCTTTTCTTTTCTTAAATGGCCATGTTCAGATAGAAATGAAATATTGAATATTGTGACCCCCCCAATGTTATATTTGGTGGCTTATGAACTAAAAGGCATATTCATGAACTGAAATGTAGAACCATGATAACGTGAAATGCAATGTTTTTCTCTTTTGATATGCAAATGATCAGAAAGGTTATCGTGCTACAGAGACTGCTGCCGGTTTACTAAATGACCTACTATCTAATAAGCCAGTACTTAAAATACTTTATGATTTATGTGGATCAACATTAAACCCGAACAAAATGTACATATGTTTATATTGAAATGATCAGTCCAATGAAATTTAGGTCCAGTATGTCTTTGTAATGTTTTGCATCACTATGTCACTGTTTGATATATATTTGTTGTCTTATAAATGTTCTTTGTTATGTCACCAAGGTGTTATCTTTATAGTCAGTTTAGACTTGTAACTGTAAATATTTTTATTTCAGATTGCAATTTTCTCTATACAGACCCCAATTGACTTCAGTCCTGAAGATGGTTTACGCAATTAATTCATAGGAAACCGAAACGTCGACATTTCATCTTATCCCTGTCTTGTTTTATTCAGTGTGATTTGGGATAGGTGTTTTTAGGTTCTGTTGAGTCACGTATTAATTTACTTATGTGTGTACCCACAGTCCTAATCTTCTGTTTGTTCACTTATCTGTATATGAAGTGATTTCTTTAAAAATAAATTTTGATAAAATTATATTTTTCTAATACACCTTGTGTTGTTTTTTGTATGTTGTGTCTTGTTGAAACAAATTGTTTAAACTGAATTGAAACTCCACAGTGTTTGATTGATTCTTAATAAGGATCACTAATCGATCCTTCCTAAAATTAGTCTAAATAATTAAGCACGCATAAAATAAATTCCCTTGAAGGCATCTTCACCCATTCATTTTCATTACCCAAGCCCTCAAGGGTATTCTTGGGTTGCTCACTTTTTGTAAATCATCTCTAAATGAGGCAGGCGCACTAAGGGTTTGGAGGGCCCGGGAATCATCATGTTTGTGACATTGTACCCTGTACACCAAACTCTAAATCAGGCCATTATTTTTTAAAAGATCAATAGTGATCAATAATAAGAAAGGTTAAATTACATTCACAGAGAACGTGGTTTGCAAGGAGAAACATAGGTGCTGCATTCACTTACTCCGACTACTACAAACCACCAGTGACATCATGGTTGCATCATTGAAGTACTTTTTATCCAACCTATTAACTCCTTGGACGCTCATGACGAGCTCAGCTCGTCATGATGTACACCTCCATACACTCATGACGAGCTGAGCTCGTCATGAACAATGGGAATCAATAAAAGTCAGCATCCTGGAGGATTACCTTTAGCATTCATGTGGTTAAGAGAAAAGACACACATCAGAAAGACTCCCGCCCTTTACGTATGCAGGCGAGGTGCTAGTCAATAAGGGCCTCCAGGAAGTTGGCTGCCCTCTCGCTCTCTGCTGTTTAATGCTGGTGCCTAGAAAGAGTGTTTGGTGATGCCAAAGAGTGCGTTGATATCACTGCTTTCATGTGACGAGACAGCAATCCTGAAGACAACAGACCGAGATATGCTAATTAATGTTCTTTTTCTGGAGTTGTATATAACTTAAACTTGACCCAAAGGTATCGGAGCACTTTACACAAGCAGCAGTTGCGTTACACAAGGACACATTCATTTTTTGTTAGGCATGGGGAGATTAAGTAATTTACCCAGAATCACAGGATATTGAGCGTCATTGCCGAGACTCAAACCCAGTTCCCCAGATTTGAGATCGACCGCCCTAGCCTTAAGGCCACATCTTATCCGCTTCTGATCTTTGCATATGTTAGACCTGGTCCCTTTTGCAGGTTTATCCCCAAACTTTTTGCCTTTTGCCGCCTATATTTCTGACCCTGTTTTTCTTGGCTACAGGACTCTGGTCACTTTACCACTGCTGACCAGTGCTAGAGTGCATATGCTCTCTGTGTAAGTTGTGATTATGATTGGTTATCCATGATTGGCATATGTGATTTAGTGCTAAGTCCCTAGGAAAGTGCACTGCATGTTCCTGGGCTTGTAAATCAAATGCTACTAGCTAGCCTGTAGCACTGGTGGTACCACCCACATGAGTTGTCCTGTAATGGTGTCTCAGATCTTCCCCTGCAGTTTCTGCGCTCATGGTTGTAACCTGCAATGTTGACCTGGCATGTGCCCCCACTTGCCAGGCCCAAATCTTCTTTTCGTAGACATAAGGCACCCCTCAGGTAAGCCCAAGGTACCCAATGGGCAGGGTGCAGTGTATGTGAAAGGTAGGACATGTTCTGATGTGTTTTACATGTCCTGATAGTGAAATACTGTGTATTTCCTTTTTCACAAGGCAGTCTGTCCCATAGTTGTACATTGGAGCTAACTTTAACATTTTACATGTGTACCTTTCAATTGGTATACGATGCAGGAATGGTGTTTAGGCTCTCTGAACTCAGAATTGAATAACACAGCTTTTAGTAAAGGTGATATTTAAATTGTGTTGGAAAAATCCGCTTTTAGAAAGTGAACACAAGGAGATGATGGGCGGAGCGTTGAAACTTTTCAGACACTCACCCCAGTGACACATCTTGGTGAATCCATCATGATTCTTCACCACCCTAGTTCAGGCCCAGCCATATGCAAATCAGTTTTGAACCTGGTCCTCATGGGAGCAGTCCAGCTCGAACCAGATCCTGCAGCACACATAGAAGTAACAAATCACTATTATTAATTGTTTGTGAAGGAATGGACACCTTTCCTGTACATAAACAATCATTCCTTGCAATGCAGGCACCCTTGCACTATTGTGCAAGGGTGCCTGCGTTGGTTCTAAGCAGCTATTTTTAGCACCAGCGCTAGGGAAAACACATGGGTGCTCTGTATTGTTATAAGTACGATGTATCCCTGCGTTTTGGAAATGTCGGAGCGCAGCACTGCCAAATTTGGCACATCTCCACGCTCTGACATTTCATTGTACATGTGCCCCTTAATTTTCTTGTAAGAAGACACGTTCAGCATCTCTTTCTGTCACGGAATGTTTTCTTGAGGAGGGATAGAGGTAACTGGTAATTCACAATATCTTAGGATGAGACCTCATGGTGGCGGGCTCTCGCTGTGCAGGGTGATGTGTGTGAGCCTCCACTCTTGGTTTAAAGGAGAGCCAATGGCTGCCTCTGAGCACTGGTATGAAAGAGATTGCGCTTATTACCCATGAGGAGTGGCAGCAAGCCCTAAATAAACACAATATGGGAACAATTTGTTTTTTTTTCGTCTTTTTCAATGGGTTTGCGTGGTCCAATGTCCACCAGACAGTCCAGATTTTTCTATCAATAGCATTGCATCTAGCATTCTTTTGGGGCCGGGGGGGTTTATGGTTTTTATTCCCCAAAAATCCAAGTAGTGCCTAAAAAAATAGGAACCTGCAAACTGGGTTTGGCAAATAGGGTTATGGGCAGAACTTTGTTTTGGTGTTTGCTGCTGGGTGGCAGCAGCCCTTATAAACAGAGTCACTGAAATTATGCAAAAGAGGATGACCAAATTATGCGGTAGGGTGGACTAAATTATTAAGCAAGAATAGGGATACTGCACTGTGTAATGTGGCACATTTTGTGATAGTATTACTTCATCATTTCGTGGTTTTTATGCATCTGGGTTAACGTTTGAGTTCACTCGTGCTAGTTTAACACCCCAAAAAAGGAAAAAGCAAATAATGGTGGTCAGCCCACCTTTGCGTAAGGCCTTCCTCTGCGCATCAACACATGTCGCTGCATTTGCAGTATCTTTTGATTCATTCGAGCTGGAAACACATTTTTCTGCTAAAACCTGCACTTTGTGGCAAATGAAATTGATTCCAAAACTATACAAAGAAGGCTAGGGGAGCATAATTACACGATTCCAGTGACACTTCTTGTTCAAATTCAAATTCAAAATAAGCTTTATTCGATTTTAGTCAATTAAAACAGAAAAGTGTACAATTCATGAAAACAAATAAAAACATTTGATAGATACATAAATTTAAGAGAACATAACATTTTCACAAAGTGTGTATCCATTTATAGTTTTCCTGGCTTTCAATATATTTTTCAGGAGTCCAGTCATGGCCCATACAGATAAAAAACTATCTAAGAATTGTAAGTATAAAAAGGCAGGTCTACATTGCCTCCAGCCCCCCTGCTTTAATAATGGTAGAATCCATCTAGCTCTTTCCTTTGCGTAGAGTTTACAAAATAGCGTCACATGGATGGTGGATTATGGTGACTCATTGTCAAAGGGCAAGGGGAAAGTTCTCTAGACCAATCATTAATCCCCTGGTAGCTAACCAGACAATTAAAACAATTAAACCTGAATCGAGTTAAGACATATCTATCGTATCCCTTGGTACAACGTAAGAGATACGGTTGGATGTCATACGTAATCAGGGTCAATTGATGCTGGGCTACCATACCTTTATTCATTTCCAGGGCTGCTCTAAGTGACTCTAAATGGGCCAAGCAGATTATTTTAAGCTCCTTCCTTGGAATAGAGTTAATTTTCTCTGGGGAGGTGTAATATTCTGGATGCCCTATATCAGTCATAACATTTTTGACATAATTCAGCCAGGCAATCTTACTGGCATGGTCCAGGTTCATAGAGTCCTTAATTATCTCTCCGTTAAGTCCTGTGCGACTAGAGGTCCATATTCGATGCCAGAGCAAGACAGTTTGCATTTTAATGACTTCGGAGACATAAGAGATACCCAGCTTGCCATGACAATTAAAAACTGGGGAACTTACTGGCACAGCTAAAATAAACCTTAAAAACGCGTTTCCCACCCGTTGAATGGAGGATACATCATAAAAACCCCACACACTCGCTCCAAAAATCTCAATACTTTTACACTTTGCCTGGTATATCTTAATAAGTATACCAGGGGACCTTTTTCCTAAGCATGGGCGGAAAATCCGTTCCGCTCGCGGATTTTGCGGATTTTCGGTAAATTCGCAATCCGCGAGATTCGCGAATGGCCCGCAAAATCCGCGAGCAGATCGGATTGGGTCAAAAGTTCAAGTTGACTTTTGTAACTCTTTTAGAATGGCGCCGGCAAGCTGCCAGAGCCATTCTAAAATAGTTACAAAAGTCAGCTTCAACAGGAAGCTCTAATAGATAAAGTAAAGCAGGTGCTGCTCAAATTCAGTTACACAATCATTAATCACCCGAAACTTGGGGTGATTAATGATTGTGTAACTTAATTTGGTCTTCAACTCGAGCACCTGCTTTACTTTATCTATTAGTGCTTCCTGTTGAAGCTATTTGCAGCTATTTTAGAACGGCGCTGGCAGCTTGCCGGCGCCATTCTACGTGGGGCTGAGGGCAGAAGGGCACAAAAGTGGGACAGAGGGCAGAAGGGGACAAAAAATGAGTGAAGCAGAGGGCGGAAGGGCACAGAAACGAGTGGTACAGAGGGCAGATGGGCATAAAAAACGAGAGGGTGGCAGTGATTAACCAGGCAAAAAAAACCCCGCGAAAATGCAAAGCGCCTCGCGAACACTCGCAAACACGTTAAGCGAACTCGCAAAAAAAAAAGATCCGCAAATTCGTGAATTTTGCGGATTGCGAATTCGCAAATCCGCAAATTCGCGGATTGCGAATTCGCAAAATTCGCCCATGCTTACTTTTTCCCATTTTTTTTTAGAAATTAATGACCGCTGCAGTAGACTTCATAAATAGTAGACTCCTACTGTTCAGCGCTGGACCCAAAGAGCCTGTATTTGCAAATAGGACGCCCACGTAGGTAAAGGTGTTTGTGGAGTCTACCCTTTTAGTCCCCAGAGGGAGCCCGTTGCATTTATTTCTCCCTCACCCGCAGGTCATCACAAAGGTTTTTTTCATTTAGTTTTAATCCTAAATTGTCCATAAAGCTAGTGTATATAGTAGGGGCTTTCTGCAAATCTATTTGCGTGCGGGCCATAAGTACTGAGTCATCAGCATGGAGGAGGGAGACTATTGGCCGCTTGTTGACATACGGAGGATCTCGCGCCGTTCTTTCTAGCTCCTGTTCCAGAGCATTGGTATATAAGGTGAAGAGGAACGGCGCAAGAACACAACCTTGTCTCACTCCCCTATCTCCACTAAATGGCGCAGTACATTCCCCTTTAGATCTATAGCGCACCTTTGCCGTGGTCCCAGAATATAACTGCTTTGACAACTGGACCAGTACCGGATCTATCTTCAACACTTCTTGTTAATAAGGTAAATGGTCACACAGGCAGCAGTCAAGATCCTCTGAGTTAAATATCCCTGGCGTCATGTTCTATCTCAGAAAAAAGGCTAGCTAAGGTCCAAGTACTGACGTTGCGTGTGAGCCTGTCCTGCAATATAGGCACCAGGGTAATGACTTGACGATAAAATCATGTCACACAGTTTCTCTAAGAGTCAATAGTTAGGCAGTGGTGCAGAGCAGCCTGTCACAGTGTTCCTCTGCCTCATATTTCCTCTGTGGCTCAGTTTGCCAAGAGCAGGACATGCACACCACAGAAGTGACGCACACGAGGTGCAATAAACCTTGTTCAGGCCCACTGTGTTCTAACCTCTCATCGTCTACGTCACAGGAGGCCCTTTTGTGCCTGTCGCCTGCTGTGTTTAGTGGACAGACACACAATAGTCTAAAGAGGTGCATCAGCTTGGCACTGTGCATGGGCAGAACCTGGCACTGCGCCTACTGAATCTTTTTGCTATAGCAGCATGGCATAACCCAGACACCTCAGCAATGTGTGCGGTCTACCTCTTGGTCATCTTTCCCATCTCTGCAAATGACAACTGGGGCTTGGAAAACCTTAAGATAAAGGGAGAAAGGAGACTGAGAAACACACACATTTCCAAGGTTCACTGGAAATGCAGATTGGTTTCTCTGCCTTGCTGCTGTTCCTCAAACTGATCTGTTTTTGCAATCAGCTGGTGTTTGTGTCACCTTCTACAACTCTATGCCAATTTCAGACCAGCAAGTGTCGTCCTGTGGGTTAACACACCTGCTGCTATGACAGTCCAGGTACCTTGCCTTTTTTAATGTGTGTTTTTACTGTGCGTTGGTCCCACTCAGTTGTATATGACTTGGTCCTTCTTCTTCTATTGAGGAAGGTTCTGAGCTACTTATCGAGATAGTGTCCTGTTCCTTCCCTTCATTCAACCTACTTTGTCTTTCTCAACGGAGACATCATCAAATCGCTTTGCGAGTGTGAATACTCTCCCATTGGCATAGTCCAGTTTATCGCTACAGATCTTCCCTAGCTTCTTTTCCTTCAATTCCTCTTAACGTGCATAAATAATTGTATTCAGAATTACATTACTCTTTTGTGTTAGCTCCTTTAGATTCATATCTTTTCTTTCTAGCTCCAATTACTCCATCTATTCTTTCAGAATCACCACCTTTCTATCACAGTTTTTTATCAAAGTGTTCATCATATTAAATGATCCATTATACAAATGGTCCTCCCATTCAGTCAATCAATCACTGTCTGAATCATCAAATGTGGGAAATAGTAGGATTCTCAAACCCCTTAGTATTCTTTTAATCTCTAAGTAACTTTTCGAAGTGACCCCATTCTACCAGTTGGAAAGTTAATACTTTGCCAATTTTTCTAGCCGTAGGATTTTTTCTTTCAGTTTGTATATATTCCAAGCACATTTGAATAGGTCTTCTGCCATTTATTCCTGGTTATCCTCCATCTTCGCATAAATTCTTACATTTGTGGTGGTGACCGTGCACGTTTCCTCACTCAATGATGCAAATTCCAAATGGGCAGCTGTGATGTTTTCTGGACAGCACAGGCCAGGAATCCAACCTGCCACTTTTCATGTGCCCACTCCTAGAGTTTTGACCTCTCACAAAACTCAATCTGTAGTGAAATACTCTCTCACTCGAAGAGGGGCAACAATGTATCCTTGTTTTTATTGCTGCAGAACCAGCATTAGTAAGATGTCAATTGAGGATGTTAATGAAGTGCATATGCTAATGTCAATAAATGATTATGATTTGCAGATTACTAAAGTGTGTGGCCAATTTTACCATTATGACAGATCAATCTAGGGACAGCAGTCTGAGACCAATTTCCAAGTTCACACCACAAGGGAAACAGTTTTTGGGAATAGGTCTTTTTTCATCTATAGTGACAGAGGACTTCAATAGATTGGCGGACATTGGTTTTCAAAGGAACCTGAATGGGAGAGATGCTCGATCCAACTTTACAAGGGAGGAAAGGAGAGTGATTGACAATCTGAAAAATGACGAGTCTGGTGATAAGAGAGGCAGACAAAGGTGGCAATATCGTCGTCATGAACCGGACGCATTACAACGGTGAGATAGTCTGGCAACTCAGGGTTACTGAGTGCTACCAACATGTGAGGTCCATTGGAGAGTGTTACTAGATTTCTCTTTTCAAACCTGAGAGATCAAGAACTGATTAATGACTCTGAATACAGATATTTGAAAGTGACTTACCCCTCCAGCCCCTTTATATATATTCTACCTAAAGTGCATCTGGGTGGGACTTCCCTCCTTGGAGACCAATAACATCAGGGATAGGCTTCTCTGAATATGTTGATCAATATCTCAAACCACTGGAGACCAACCTTCCTTCATATGTCAGAAATACAATGGAAAGTGGTGATCATGTCTGAACCTTAAAAGAACATATACTATGTACAATTCCATTTCAAAATAGCCTTTCGCTTTTATGTTTAATTGTATTTTTAAATTGCAAACATACATTCCCCTAATTATTGCAATGCCGTGCTTTCTTTCTTTCTACTTCTGTTCTTTTAAGTTAGGCTTGTTGATTTTGTGTGGGCATTCTGTTGTGGATTTGGAAAGTTAATACTTTGCCAATTTTTCTTGCCGTAGGATTTTTTCTTTCAGTTTGTATATATTCCAAGCACATTTGAATAGGTCTTCTGCCATTTATTCCTGGTTATCCTCCATCAGAGATGGAGAAGAGAGCGTGAGGAGGTGACAGAATAGACGGTTGGAAATGAGAGATTGCACAAGCAAACAATTGAACCCTGGTCCCGGGCCAGATCTCTGCATCAGGGTCTGCCACTCTAACCATTGAGCCACACTTCTCCACATACATCAGCGCACTCCACTGCACGTTCCTCATCCGGGGTTGCAGGGGAAGGCAAAGAACCCCCCAAGCCCGCCTGCTTTCCCGATTGCACCCATTTTTTCACTCTTTTTGCCTGTCAAGAGCACGGGCAGGGAAACGTTTTGTTCTCCCACCTGGCGCGAGCTGCTCTATGCCTGTGCACTCGGGCAGGGAACAGACGGTGGGCTGGTGGTCCTAGCTGAGCTGTGGCACCACTGCCTATTTTGAAAGTTTTGGCCCCGGGGATGGGGTCCATGGAACCTCCTCAGGATTGGTGAGACCGGCCATGTGGCCATCACTCCACTTTATTATAATATTGACCATCAGCCTTGGGGGATCGGGGCACTGGGACCTCTTGGAGGCTTTTGTTGGAGGGTGAACCCCCCCCCCCCCCCGCCCCCCTTATTGTTGACATAACCATACTGATGGGATCCCCAGCACCTTTTAAATCTCGAGGACGATGTTTGGGCAAGACAATGAGCCATCGGATTAGATAAGAAACGTAAGTGCATGATGTAGGGTTTGGTGGATGGAGTTATAACTGCAGTGCAGTGGGCCCTTCAGGCTGGTTGTCTCAGTTCAGTGCCAAAAAGGCCTTTTATTCCATCAGCATTTCCTCGGTGGGCTGGAGCCCTTGAATGGACAGTTTTGGAAGCCAAGGGCCGCTCCTGGCGCCTCTGTCACTTTACTCTTCTCCCAAGGGTAATTGCAGCAGCACAAGGGGTGTTTCAAGAAATAAAGAAAGAGAGGGAAGGTAGAGAGAACGTGATCAGAGATGGAGAAGAGAGAGGGATAGATAGGAGAGGAAGCAACAGAATGGATGGTTGGAAATGAGAGATTGCACAAGCAAACAAAGGGAGCAAGGCTGGTTTGATAATTATTGAAAGGCTGATTTCGTTTCCCAGCCTTCACTGCCCCGGTGCCATTGCACCTGCTGCGCTATTGACAGTAGCACCGCTATGCTCGTCTGGATCTTCTTTTTAAAGATGATTTCGGCAAGATGCCTGTGATGTCACTTCCTGTTGAGGTGGATAATGTGAAATGTGGTGATGCATTTCCCATTTAGATAAATGGTAAGACATTGAGTTTGCCTGTTTGATGTCTTTTTTATTATAGTTTTGGCAGGAAACAAGTGATTTCACTTCCTGATGAGAAGGGTGTTTGGGAATGTACCAATGTCAATTCCTGTAGAAATGGATGCAATGAAATGTGGTGATTTCACTTCCAGTTGTGATGGATGCTAACAAATGGGGCCATTGAACTGTTTCTTTTTCAAAATTGTTTTGTGGCAAACACGTGATGTCATTTCTTGAATAGATGAATACTGGGAAAATTGTCACTCCCTTCTGAGATGAATGCATGCTTATTCTTACATGTTATGATGGTAAATGTCAACGTGTATTACCATGAATCAAGTAGCACTGTGTTTGAGTTTGTAAGAGTTTCAAAGGCACTAAAACTTATTTACAGCACTGACAGTATATTGAATTCAGGGTCCTCTGTGTTGTCTGCTCTTGCAAGTAACATTGGTTAAGAAGCAGTTGACTCATGAGTCTTGGCAGAAAGAGGCTGACAGATTGATGAATCAATGGGAGGCAATCACTTCATGGCAATGCAGCCATTCAGTGTCAAAGCCATGACATATAGTTATTATTGTATTGAGATTCGGTGATTATATAAACAACAACGTAAATGAAATAAACAAAAGAGAAAAAGTGAATCTTTAAAATAATGAAGCACAATGTACCGGACTCAAGGTCAATAACTGGAAACTGATATCAATCAAAATCTACTTAAAGGTGCAAATAAGTATGAGAATGAATTGACAAGCTGGACACCTAACAATAACAGATTCTTTCCCAACCACTGCATGTGTCATTGCTGTCACGTTGTTCATTTGCTTTATTGCTTGTTCAAATCTTTAAAATAGCAATAGTGCCAGAACATATTGAATGCTGAGCATAAAAACTCTATCACAATAAATAGGATGGTTAAGAATATTAAAACCAGGAAACAACTGTGATTAAAAATACCCATACACTGCTCAAAGCTAAGATGTCAGAGTATTAGAGTCTGTTCCAGACTTTTTAATCAAGTTATATGTTGGATCCAATAATTTAGTTAGCTTACATAGAAAATACCACATAGTAGGGAAAACATGTTCTGTTTATTGAGATATCCCTGGTGATTAGCAATGTGTAAGTCAAGTGAATAAGCTTCATAGATTTTCATACACCATACTTTAAAAAAGAGGTCATTTAGCCTTCCAAATTGTTATTCTAGTTCTAGCTACAACTGTGGCATATAGGAATACACATTTCTTTAGTCTATCGTAAGAAAATGATCTTAGAATCAGGGATATGTCTTCATTCAACATTTCAATTGGCCTCTTAAAAATATCTCAGTAATAATCTGGCAATGGACAGATGGAAAATGTGTGGATTCTCTCTGCGAATATTGTAGAAGTCATACAGAGTACGGTATTTGAGCGGCTTGTGCTTATCTAAGTTGGTCTATTATGGAATGGCTTATATCATCACCAACTAAAAAAACATCCAAGCTATTGGCGCATATATCTTTCCATGATTACATACTGACCCTTTTCTCTTGCATAAAATAACCATAGAATCTAGGGGCCCGATTCACAGAATGAATTTAAGACTCAATCCTAAACTTACTACTTAAGACAGACTTAAGTTAGGATTTTGTCTTAAGTCTGTCTTAAGTCTGTCTTAAGTTTGTCTTAAGACAAAATCCTAACTTCTGTGAATACCAAAAGTAGTAAGTTCATTCTGTGAATGCCAAAAGTAGTAAGTGCATTCTGTGAATACCAAAATAGTAGTAAGTTTAGGATTGAGTCTTAAGTTCATTCTGTGAATCGGGCCCTAGGTATGGATGGGAGCTCAATAGTTAGAAGTCATAGGAATCAACACTTCCTCAGACCAGGGTAACCAGCTCCTTAATCAAGAAGAACATTTCATCAAGAATAACCATTTCAGCAGGTAAGAATAAACGTTTAATTTCTCAGCACTAAACATGTCATTGTAAATCAGGTAACATCTCATTAGGCAAGATTATAACCTTTCATTAGGGTAGAAACCACTTCCCTGAGCAGGAATAAACATTTCATAATAGGTAAACCATGCATAAGGCCTAGGTTGAGCAGGTCACTAGGCGAAATATGGACAATCCCTGGGTCTGGGCCTAGCAATAGCTAATGATCCACTTTACCCCAGGCAGGGGCTAACTTTCAGGGCCCAATAGTCACCAAAGGGCTTCCTTTCAGGGCCAACGGGGCCCAACAACAGCTTCCCCGGGGGAGTGGCGAACTCCGGGCCTCCTCTGGCCTTCCGCCTTCCTTCCCAGGGGTTTGCCTGTTCTCTTTGGTCTCTCGGGCCCTTACGGTGAACTCGGAAGGCCTCAGGTGGCGTTCCACTCAATGTCAGACCACCCGGGGACCTGCGCTCTCAGGTGGGGGGCTTCGATGTTCCCCCAGTCCACGCACTGCTAGAGGAACCGGTACCGGGCCTCTGGACCAGTCAGGGGCACAGCACGGAAGGAGGCAGCAGCAGGACGGGCCCGGGCCTCTCTCGCCCTCCCTGGGGCCCCAGGACCAATCAGTGAGCTCCAGAGGAGGGGCGCACCCGTGGCTGCCAATGGTAACGCGGCCTGCGGGGCGTCCCGGTCTTCAACCAATGGCGGGCCGACAAGGCCAGTGACGCGGCAGGAGTCCCCCCACACCACGTGACGGGTGTGATGAAGGCTTCGGGCCTAGCGAGGCCGGCTGTGGTCTGACTGGAATTCGCGGCGGCCCTCTACTGAATCCGGGGGCCACTGAAGGGGGTGATGAGGGTGGTGCCGGGGCCGTGCCACCCTCATGGTGAGGAAGCACAGCGAAAAAGCTACTTATTACTATACCCTCCCCAATAGTCAACCATATCGCTCGTCACCTGCAGTCACGCCTACAATCACACCCGGGAGCGGCAAGAAAGTACGGCAGTAGTAGAACAGCTGTGCGCGTGCGGGCTCTCCATTGGGTGCGGGAGTCCGAGTGAACCTGTGTGAGACGCCAAAGCGGATGGCACGAGCCTGCTAATAGTGGAAAGTGACTGCAGTGCGGCATAATCAATTTTTTAACAAGAAAATTTTGCTTTTCATATGCAAGAAAGGTCAACAAACGCGACATCCAAAAAAACATCTAAACATCCAAAAACATCGAATCGCTTGCCGGTTCAGTGGGCTTTCTCAATAGGGATGATAAGCAGGCAAATATCGCCCAAAACTAAGAAGGGGCCAGTTTGAGATCGCCGACAATGCTAACACACAGACAAGGAGAGGCCAATACAGTGGACAAAAGGGAACGGTAGAGAAGCCTTGGGGGTCAGCAGGAAGAGAAACGCCGCGGGGGCTTCAGCCTTATACTAACTTAACCTTACCTGCTTGGTGAGAAGAGCTGTCCCTACGCTGTCCATCGTCTTGCATCTACCGCCCGCCCTCACGGCCCAGTGGTTGCAGATAAGGCTCGACCGTCTCAATCTAGGAGCCGGAGTCCTGGTTCCCCCTCGCTGTTTCCTGGGCTTTGTGATGAGCTGCGGTCTGATGCCTGCCTACACGGCGTAGAGGTTGAGGCTGCGATCTTTCGAGGTTGTCTGTGTTCTGCGGCCTGCCCTCGATGCTCAGAGTTGCTGGTCGGGTGTCCTGAGCTGCCTCATCATTGTCAAAAGCTCTGTGGAGGCTCTGCTGTTTACCGCCCGCCCACGCATTTCACACGCCACACAGATTGCGACTCCGGCTAGCTCTTCTCGTTTTCTCCTGGTCTTTGTTGGGGCTCTACTGTCGGCCACCTTGGCAGCGTTACATAGTACATTGCAATATACCAGGAATTATAATCCTTACCCTACAACTTTTCATGCTTTCCCCAGACTCTCGGTATTTAATCATTTCCTTCATTTCATTATTTGATAAAAACATGGAGAAAGGACTAACTTGTTGAGCCCATTTTGTTTACTCTCGGTCAATAATAACTTTTATTTGGCCACCATTTTGTCGCTGTCTACTTAGCTGACAATGAGCTCCTCCTGCCTATCTGTGACATAGACACTGAGAAAGGCTGGTTTCACCTACACTAATTCGGTGGCCATCTTTAAAGGTAGCCCCGATCACACTTTATATCACTTAACTTTCTTCTCACAACCTGCTCCCTCATATCTCCTTATATCTTTTCTTGCCATTCCTCACCCCATTTCACCTACTGTACCCCCTCACCATCAGTTATCCTCACTACATTTTATTTTATTTTATTTCTACTCCCTTCCTGACTGACCTTTGATCTACCCACTAACTCTATAATGTCATTGTGTGCTCTGTATTAATTTTCGTTTGGATTTGTTATTTCACTGTTGTTATTTGGATTTGCTCCACATATTTTTCATCATCTTTAATTTCTTATATTATATGACTGTGTATTACGATATGTCCTTCTTCCACTAGGTATCTTATTTTATCATGTGCTTTTTAATTTATTTTTCAAACTGTTTAATTTTAATTCTTCAATTTGTTTTTGATTATATCTCCCTCTTTCTCTTTGCATTCTGTCTTATTATGTATTATGTAGTTACCTGCTCCTCCCCATTCGTTGTTCCTCTGCTCTGCTATCTATTTTAAATAACTATCTTCTTTCTACTTACTCCCCTTTCTCTTTCTTTCTTTTTAATCCGCTTTTTAGTTATTTTTCTCCTCTTTTATTTCATTTTATTTTACCTTTACTGCTTCCCTCATTTTTATCATTCATCCTATTGATTCTCTATTCTAGACTACCTTCTAATCCATACCCCCTCTATACCAATTATCTTCACTGTTTGCTATTTTCTATCTCTACCCTCTCCTGACTAACCTCTAACCTATCCCCTACAGTATATAATGTTTTTATATTTTTTTTTCAACGTTAATTCGTTTATTCCTTGACTGTTCACTATGCTATATTCTCTTTTCGTTATGTATTTTGTTATATTGTATATTTTGATGTTCCTCTGTTTAGACCACCCTCATTTTCTATCATTGTAATTTATTTCAAGCTATTGTTCAGATTGCCCTCTTGGTTATATCCTTTTGTCACTATGCTTTTGTTTCCAATGTGTATCCTGATGTTACTATGTGTAGTTCACCATTATGTCCTATCTTTATAATTTGTTCAGGCTATATTTAATTCCTTCCCCGCTATATAGCCTTATCTTCTAAATTCTCTTGGCTGCCCCTCCTTACATCGTGAAATGTAATTTATATGATTACGTAGCCTCCTCACCTACTGTGCTTATGTTTACATCCTTACATCGTGAAATTGTATTTCCTATGATTACGTTGCCCCATCACCTATTGTGCTTTATTGAAACCCCACCCACACCTCTCACTGTCTGAGTCTGTTTTGGATTCACTTAATCGACCCCCGCTTCCCCTATCACCACCTCCTATCCTCACTTCGAGGACCAGTGCGTTCTAATCTACTGTGTTTCCTCTTTCTCCCTGTTCTTTTCTCCAAATCATGCCTCCACTCACTCTTCCACCATCAATCTCAACCACACACATCTCTAAACTCGGCCCTAACTCTTGGACCATCCTCTACCCACCCCATCTCTCTAAACATGGTAAAAAAAAAATCAAACACAAACTTCTCTGTCTCCACCCAGAAACCTTATTTGCTGATCACCATAACAGCCTTAACTCCTCACATATCACCAACTTAATCTTCTTCACCAAACCACCATCTAAATGGAAAAGCATATTTCTATGTCACCTCCTGATCTCTAATTCACGCAACATCCCATACGGTCTAAAACTCTCCACTACACCATCTTCTTCCTTTCCAGGCAAAATAGATATCTCCATCTTCAAATCTGGAACTATACTCATCCAAGCGCCTGAAAAGCACCTCGACTTCTTTGAACAACACTTTAGCACTATATCCCAAACTCTCACAATATCTTCGAATCCTGCCCTCTCACCCCCTCTACCCCTAGACTCATCACTCCCCTCTCATCCCCGATACCATTACCTCGTCTCTCTGACCTACCCCAATTTTTATCACCTTCCTCTCCCTTCACCTCTCCCTCCCCTTATCACCTCTTCCTGATGATTTTCCCCCTCCCTCTCCTACTCCTAATAAACAACACTTTAGCACTTTATCCCAAACCCTCACACAATCCCCAAACCCTGCCCTCTCACCCCCTCGACCCCAAGATTCATCACCCCATATCATCCCCATCCCCCTTACCTTGTCTCTCTGACCTTCCTCAATTCTTATTGTCTTCATCTCCCTTCACTTCTCCCTCCCCCTTATCGCCTCTTCCTAATCTGATATGCTCTGGTACACACGCATCTCCTTTCAACCTCCTCTCCAACATCCCCTCTCCTTGCACCACATCATACATCCACACAACGATACCCCCTGCATCTCCCACTTACCAGATGATCTCCCCGATTCCAAAAACACACTCTGCTCAACGTTCCTCCCTCCACTCCACTCCCTTCCCGCTTCTCCCTCTGCCTCGTACCTCCTGGGACCCCCATATCCCATTAATGCACTCTCTTCTATGCCCCTCCTCCCCTTGACTCCCACATCCCTTACCCCTCTGCCACTTATCCCCAGATTCCCCCTGTTCCAAAAATACACTCTCTTATATACTCTTCCCTCCCCCTGACTCCCTTATCAATTCTCTCTCTGCAACTTATCCCATAGTACCCCCCTTTACAACTACACACTCTCTTCTATGCTCCTCCCTCCCCTTGACTTCCTTACCACATCTATCTCCGACTCAGTTCCCCACTCCCCCTTAACTGCCCCCACATATCCCCCACAATCACCCTCTAACACCTCCCTGCTTTCTTCAACAACTCACAATCCAGCAAATCCACTACCTCCTACTTCCTCTATGCCACTTTCACCGAACTATCTGTCTGAAATGAATACCTTTCCTACATCCTCCTCTTGTTCACCTCCGCTCTCCAAAAATGATCCTCCCCCTCATTATAATCCCAGCCCCCCTCCAGGCTTTCCTCCTCATCCTCCACACTATATCCCCCCTAAACAACCCTACCTCGACCAACAGCCCAATAAATATGGATCCACAGCACTCATCAACACACACACTGGCTTCCCCTACCATTGAACTTGTCCTTATGTCCCTCCTCTTAGAACTCTCCTCACTCAGAAGTGATATTTCGTTCCTTACCAAAACCATCTCCTCGCACAGCGACACTCTCCTCAACACATCCACATATTGTCCGCCAAACTATATCCCCAACAGAAACACTCCTCCTTCTAGCAACTACTCAACCTGTACCTTACCCACTCAACCTTCCTCAATCGTCCCTCCCTACAATACCAACATACCCACACCGCCACAACTTGGTACTCACCCAATAACCTCTGAGGCTAACAGTTCCACTAACTTTACTTCTAGCAACTACACAACCAGCACCTTACCCACTCAACCTTCCTTAATCGTCCCTCCCTACATTACCAACATACCCACACCGCCACAACTTGGTATTCGCCTGATAACCTATGAAGCTAACAGTTCCACTAAATTAACTACCTCTCCCTCACCACCCTCCTCTACTATCCTCTCTACTCAACTGTCTACCATCCCAGTTCTCTTAGGAACTAGCAGACTCCCCCTTCCTCCGACCTCCCCTAGATCACCCCAACAACTTAGACCTATCCCCTGTTGTCCCCCCACTACTCGCCCAATAACCTCTGAAGCTAACAGTTCCACTAACTTAATTTGTAGCAACTACACCAGCACCTTACCCACTCAACCCTCCTTAATCGTCACTCCCTACAATACCAACATACCCACACCGCCACAACTTGGTACTCGCCTAATAGTCTCTGAGCTAACAGTTCCACTAACTTAATTACCTCTCCCTCACCACCTTCGTCCGCTGCCCCCCTACCCAACTGTCTACCATCCCAGTTCTCTTAGGATTAAGCAGACTCCCCCTTCCTCCAACCTCCCCTAGACCACCCCAACAACTTAGACCTATCCCCCTTTGTCCCCCTCCAAATCGCCCGACCCCACTCCCCTCTGTTGCATGCTGATTAATTGCTGATCCGCCTCCTGCCACGCTACTGAGATTGCTGAAACCATTCTTAGTGAAAACATTGACATTGCATTCCTAACCGAAACCTGGATCACCTCCCACTCCACTCCCATCCTCGACTTGCTTATCCCACATGGTTACTCTATCATTAAAAAAGATAGAATTGAACAAATAGGAGAAGGACTCGCCATTTAAAATTGAACTTAACATCTCGCTCGTTCATCTACAAGACCCTTCATCCTTTGAATACCTTTGCGTTGATCTCATTATGCTTGACTCCCCCACCACCCGGTTGCACACTATCTACCATCCCCCTGGAAATGACATCCCCTTTACGGAAGGTTGACTCATCTCATTATACAATCATCGCTCTCAAATTCTAAAAATCTCTACCTCGGTGACTACATCATCCATTGGAACAAAAGTGATGATCCTACTGTCATCCTATTTAATGATACCATGGACATCACCAATATGACCCAACTCTGCCATTCTCCCACCCATAACAAAGGTGCCTTGATGCTATTATGACTAGCAACAATCTGGCCTCCCTCTCGAAAATACTTCCGGTAGACTGGTCTGACCACTACCTTATCCTCTTCACCATGAATAGATCCATGACTCGCCTCGCCCCTATCAGCTCTTTACCTAAGAAATCCACATGCAACCTTCACCTTATTCCTCCTGGCGAATTGGAATCCACAATTAAGGCCCACTTACTTTTCCCCCCTCTCTCTGACAGCACCACCGACCTAACTAATCATTATAACAATTCTATTCTTGAAGCCCTCAACCAAATTGCTCCAATCAAACTCAAACAACAAAAAAGCAACCCTCCTAAGACTTGGTTCAATTCTGAACTTAATAACAAAAGACGGACCCTTAGACATTCTGAACGGGTTTCGAGGAATCATCCAACCGTTGACAATATGGCTCTCCTTAGAACTGCTAGAGTCCAGTACAAAAAATATATCTTTAATGAGAAAGCCTCCTTTCTACGATCACAACTTGATCAGGCCAGAAACTGCCCCAGAGAACTCTTTAACATTGTTAAAAAACAAACCTCCACTGGCCCTACTAAAATATTAGCCTCTATTGACAGATGCGAAGAAATTGACAGTTTCTTTATGAACAAAATCAACAAGATCGAACTATCCTTCTCTTCCCTTCCACTCTCACTACAACCCACATCCTATACACCCTCCCCAACACTCCTAACTCTCCTCCGTCCACTTTTTCCGCACCTCTTGATCCTTCTTATCCCCTCCGTGCTCTCCCGCAACAAGATTCCTTTCCGAAAATAAGCCCCCCTGCTAAAAACAATGCCTCATGGAGTGACTTTAGTCCAGTATCAGAATCTACAATCAATAATATAATTGCCAAACTAAAATCGTCCTCCCACTCCAAATATCCTCTTCTCGCCCTTTTGGTTAAAGAACTTAAATTTATCATTGCCCCAATATGGACCAAAATCATCAACTCCTCTCTTTCCACTGGCTGTGTCCCCACCTCCCTTCAGCTTGGTCAAATATCACCCGTTCTCAAAAACACCACTGCTGACCCCAATGACCTTAACAACCTTTGCCCTATCTCTAACCTTCCATTCCTCTCTAAAGCCCTCGAAAAATGTGTCCTATTGCAGTTAGAGAAACATATCGCCTCCTTCCACCTCCCTTGATGTTTTCCAATCCGGCTTTAGAAAGGGATGCAGTTCAGAAACTGCTATGCTAAATGTCACTGACGACATTCATCGCTCCCTAGACAAAGGGGAATCCTCAATACTAATCCTCCTCGACCTCTCAGCTGCATTTGATACCGTCCACCACCCCACCCTTCTCTACACTCTCAAAGATCGGTTCGGATTAGATGGCAACGTATTCAAATGGTTCTCCTCATTCCTTCAAAACAGATCACAGCAAATCAAGCTCAGCCACTTTCTCTCTAAACCTCAACCTGTATCACTCGGGGTCCCTCAAGGATCCATCCTCTCCCCAACCCTATTCGATCTGTTCATGGAACCACTCACCCTCATCCTCAAACAAGCTAATATCAATTACCACATCTAGGCCGATGACACCCAATTATACTACAAGATCAAATCCCACTAAGTCATTCTCCACCTCAATGAAACCCTGACCAGAATTCAAACCTGGTTCCATAGGAATCATCTCAAACTGAACCCGAAAAAAACTGAAATCATGCTTTTCTCACCCAAAAACAACTCCCTTCCCATTCAACTCTGCATAAATGACATCAACGCTCTTAACTGCACTCTCTCCACCTCTAATTCTGTCAAATCCCTAGGCATCAGTATCGACCAGAATCTAAATCTCATCCCCAACATTAAAAATGCATCCAAAAGTGCGCTTTTCACCCTTCTCCACCTCAAGAAACTTAAACCATTTATTCCAGCAGACGATTTCAAACTTGTTGTCCAATCGCTTGTCCTTTCCAGGATTGACAATGGAAACGCCACTTTGGCTGGCACCCCTAAAAGCCATATTGCACCAATTAAATCTGTCCTCAATCTAGCTGCGAGACTCATCTCTGATTGTAAAAAATTTGATCACATCTCCCCCGTCCTCAAAAATCTCAATTGGCTCCCAATAGAGGAAAGATCCACCTACAAGATTGCCTGCATCACTCACAAAGCTCTTCACCAAAACACCCCTTCTTACCTTACAACAAAACTACACAAAGCTGGTTGCTCTAGGTCCCAGAGGAGCACAAACTCCCTTGTCTTGATCCCACCCAGACTCAAATGTCAAAAGACCCAATCCTGTGCGTTCTCTGGTAACGCTCCTTCAATTTGGAACTCCCTCCCTAAGGATCTTCGCTGCAACCCCTCTTACCCTCTATTTAAAAAGGAACTCAAAGTACTTCTTCTAAACAAGTATTGGGGTATCTAATGTTATTGATTCTGAACATGTTAACTCCTTTCTCTTCCCTTGTCCACTCCTCTTCCCACCCCCTCTCAACCCCTTCATTTACTCACTCCCCCTCTAATTTTCATTTTCCACTTAATTTTATCTATTTTCTTTGCCCCCCTTAGCCCTGTTGAATGCATTATCATAGTGTAACTCTTTTTCGTGTCATTGTTAATTTATCTCATTATGTTCACCATCCTTGTAAAGCGCTCTGATACTCTTGGGTCCAGTAGCGTTATATAAAACCTTGAAATAAATAAATAAATAAGAGTCCGGCGGCCTCGGGCGCGCCGCGGCTGCAGTTGGTGATAAGGGCCTCAGCGGGGCCCAGTGGTGGCGCAAGGCAGCGCTGGTCGTCTCCCTGCCCCGAGAGTGGTTCGGCCACGCAAGTCGGCTCTCCGAGGACCCGGGCTGCAGCGGTGAGTAGTGGGAAGCAGCGCCACGTGGTCCCGGAACCTAGAGGGGCACTGCGCTTCGGCAGGTGACGGGGGCGACAGCGCTAGCAGGCGCCACAGCAGTTTCTGGCACTCAGGGTCCAGCGCTTCTGCAGGGGGCTACAGCGCTTGATCCACGGGCAGTACAGTCAGCTCAGGGAGCTAGCGCGGGGTAGCCAGATCAGGTCAGGCAGGACAGCAATTCAGGCAGTTCAGGCAAGGTAGGACAGCGCTGGGGGCACAGGTTGAGGCACGGGTGCAGAGATGGCAAAGCCCAATACCTGGTTGATCCCCAGTAGTCCTGTGGGCAGTTAGGCTTTTTCTTGGCGCTTGATGGTTCTGGCGCCCTTTTGTGGAAGCAGGTTCCTTGTTTCTTGAAGGGGGGGGTTTGAGTTGAAGGCTGCTGACAGGATTCCTCAGCAGGTCACTGCAGGTGGTCTCTGGGTTCTCCTCCCGCCGGGCCAGATCAGTGGGCTAGTTCAGTGTTCCTTACACAGCTTGGTGGGCAGCGCCTAAACCCTGTCACCCCCAGTGGTATAGGTTTCTGACTAGGCCCTACCGCCTAAGTCTCCTGCGTAGGGTCCCCCAGATCAGTGATGCCCCAACTGATTAAAAACTTTCCCTCCCTTCTTTATATACGCCCAGGTCAGGTGACCACCCTCTAAGGCGGCAAAAACAGACTCCACCCCTATTCTAGAAGGTTCCAGGAGCTTCTCTAGTCTAGCTATGGGCAGGCAAGGCAGGCTGGTATGGCTACAATGTTTAGGGGTTCCAGCCAGCTCCTGGCAACTAGAGTGCGCCTAAAAAGACCACCCTGCAGTAGCAGGGGTCAGTGGCAGCCATGTTAGGGGAAGAGAGCACCTGCACCCTAGCATTGATTTTAACATTACACAGGACATCTCAACCTCACAGGGCCTTTACAACTTCGTTACGATGGGGGGACATCCTGAATTAGGGGAGCGGAAAGCGAAAAAGTTTCAGGGAAAAGGGCCAAGTCCAACACAACTCCCCCCAGCCAAAAGCCAGGGTAGACCAGTCATCACCTTGATGGGCTTCCCTGCTTGGGGCGGAAAAAGGTGGACGCAGGCCCATAACTGCAATGGCATCTGCCAGCTCTTCACCATTCAAACCACCCCACTGGTGTGGCCAGGACTGGCCTCTAGACAATCCAGAAGCCTCTGGCCCTTGCTCTCTCACAGAGTGGGGGGCAGTAGCCCCAGGCCCGTAGTACCCTTTGACCACTCTCCTTCTCCTCCTTGCAGCTCCAAACTGCCACTGGTCCTCCCCCCTGGAGTCCGAACCCTCAGGCTGACCAGCCACCAGGGGCGAGGCTCTCCTCCCTGTACCTCTCCTTCTGGCGTTCCGCCCATTCCTCCTAATCGGGACACCCTCAGAACACCACTCTCTCCCCAACCTAGAGTCTAAACCCTTAGGTTGAACTGGTGACAGGGGCGAGTCCTCCCTTCCCCTGCACCACCTCCCAGAGTTCCGCACCCTCCTAACTGGAGTAGTACAGCTGAGAGTCAAATCCGGGGGGACTCTGGTTACAGACGTCCCACCTGCCAGGTCAGGCAACCCCTGGACCTGGCACCCCATTCCAGGATCTACGCCCGGTGGCTGGGCAGGTGCCGGAGGAGAGTCCTTCCTCCCTCCGCACCCACTCCCAGAATTCCGCAGCCTCCCACTGGGAGCAGTACCCCTGGAAGTCAAGCCGGTAGGGACCTTAATTACAGGTACCCCACCCTCCAGGTCAGGCAACTCCTGAACCTGAAATGCCAGTCCGGGATCTACGCCCTGTGGCTGGGCAGGTGCCAGAGGAGAGTCCTTCCTCCCTCTGCACCCTTTCCCAGAGTTCCGCACCCTCCCACCGGGAAAAGTACCCCTGGAAGTCAAACCCGGGGGGACACTGTTTACAGACGTCCCACCCGCCAGGTCAGGCAACCCCTGAACCTGGCACCTCAGTCCAGGATCTAAACCCTGTGACTGGTCAGAACCATGAACCTCGGGTACGCTGCCACCATTAGGACTTCCTGGCGCACTTAATTGCAATGCTCGCAGCTCCAACTCCTTAAACTGAAGCTTGTGCGCCACCTTCCTCTCCTCCATTGCTAATCTCTTTTCTTCCATTGTGAGCTTTTTATCTTCCCTTTCTCTCTCCCTCTCTTGCTCTAGCTTGGCAAGCTCCCATCTCAATCGCCTCTCCTTCCTCCTGTCATCATACTCCTTTGTCGACACACTCCTCCTAGATACAATACTGCCTGCCCCAGAACGTCTTCCTGGCAACACATTTCCACTCACCACAGTGTTCAGTAGGTCTAGTTCTTCTGGAGCACCCGCCTCCCCTTGTGTGCCCCTCCTGTTCCCCATCCCCTCTCCCCTATGGGTGGGCCCTTACCCATGCCTCCAAGGCGGTACGGAGCTCCTCCTTTGCGGCTCTCCTCCCAACCGGCACCCCCATCCCCTGACAAAATTCCCTTAGCTGCACCACTGTGTACTCTTCCAGGTCAGCTAGCTAGAACTCCATTTTGACAGGTGGGGACCCAGATAAATCAAAGGAAAGATACTAGGACGTAGGTAACAGGATTGGGTCAAAACAGGACACTACACACTCAGGTTAGGCAGTGGGGGGTCAATTGAGTAGGCTTGCATGCACAATAGGTGTCTAGTCCAATTGCGGCACTCTCTGTCTCACGGAGGGTGCTGTATAGCCACAGCTCCTGATCCCACTGCTCGCCAACAATGTAAGAACTGGGACCACCAGTTCCCCGGGGGGTAGCTTGGCTCGAGCAGGTAGGCACCCAAAGGCATACGTGTAAAGTGGCCACACAGCACACACAACTACTGAGACAGGAAATGCACGCAATGACTGAGACCACACCCGATAGGTTGATTAAAAATCAATATACTTTTATGTAGTTGGGAATTCAAGGTAATCAATTCATCTGTGTGGCATTTTCTCAATAACACATTTCATTATATCCGCCATCAGCATATTATTAAACAAGAGCATAACCTTTCATGGGGCTGGAGTAAACAATTCAATAGTTAGAAGTCATAGGAATCAACACTTCCTCAGACCAGGGTAACCAGCTCCTTAATTAAGAAGAACATTTCATCAAGAACCATTTCAGCAGGTAAGAATAAACGTTTCATTTATCAGCACTAAACATGTCATTGTAAATCAGGTAACATCTCATTAGGCAAGATTATAACCTCTCATTAGGGTAGAAACCACTTCCCTGAGCAGGAATAAACATTTCATAATAGGTAAACCATGTATAAGGCATAGGTTGAGCAGGTCACTAGGCGAAATATGGACAATACCTGGGTCTGGGCTTAGCAACAGCTAATGATCCACTTTACCCCAGGCAGGGGTTAACTTTCAGGGCCCACTAGTCACCAGAGGGCTTACCTTCAGGGCCAACGGGGCCCAACAAGAGCTTCCCCGGAGGAGGGGCGAACTCGGGCCTCCTCTGGCCTTCTGCCCTCCTCCCCGGGGGTTTACCTGTTCTCTTCGGTCTCTTGGGCCCTTACAGTGAACTCAACAGGCCTCAGGGGGCCTTCCACTCAATGTCAGACCGCCCGGGGGCATGCGCTGGCAGGTGGGGGGCTCGATGCTTTTCCGGTCCACACGCTGCTAGGGGGACCGGTCCCGGGTATCGGTACCAGTCGGGGGCACAGCGTGGAAGGAGGCAGCAGCAGGACGGGCCCGGCCCTCTCTTGGCCTTCCTGGGGCCCCAGGACCAATCAGTGAGCTCCAGGGGAGGGGCGCACCCACGGCCGCCAATGGTAACGCAGCCTGCGGGGCGTCCCAGTCTTCAACCAATGGTGGGCCAACAAGGCCGGTGACGCGGCAGGCGTCCCCCCACACCACATGACGGGGGTGATGAAAGCTTTGGGCCTAGCGAGGCCGACTGGAATTCGCGGCGGCCCTCTCCTGATTCCGGGGGCTGCCTAAGGGGGTGATGAGGGCGCGCCGGGGCCGGGGCCGAGCCAGGGTCTGGCGGCCTCGGGCGTGCCACGGCT